>NW_020524297.1:0-7500 GCF_003368295.1 Carassius auratus
ACTTGTGATGTGAGATCACATCTCTTTGTGGTGCACCGGATGTTGTTAGACTCCTTGTGCATACATAATTCAATTCAATTCAATTCAAGGTTTATTTGTATAGTGCTTTTTACAATCCAAATCGTTACAAAGCAACGTTACAGAAAATTATGTTTCTACAACATTTAGTAGTAGCTTATAAGTGGTGACTCTCAGTTTTGTGCACGTATGAGAGGATTTGTAGAAAAATTACATAGACGTAGTCAGACAGATGATGAACATTATTAATATTATTAATAATTAAAGCTGCGGTAGGGAACTTTTGATGCTCTAGCGGCTAATAAACAGAACTGCTTGCGTCTTGCGGAAGAACATCGTAGCCGGAACTACTTCTCTCTGTTATGTCTATGAAGAATCACAAAGGTACTGGGTTACTCCGCCGCGGTATCCCTGAAGCAATCTAAAATAGAATATAAAACACTTATTATAGGTGTACCCTAGTGTTTCAGGACAAGCTAAAAACACGGTTTGGAAAATGGATTCATGTGTACTCGCTTATTATATAAATTTTTCTACATTTTGAACACAAACAAAGTTACGGGACCGCAGCTCTGATTGGTTGTTTTCTTACCGGGAGCGGATGACTTTCTGCAAATGGCAATAGACACTGGGAGGAGCCAAAGTTACTTGATTTTTTTTCACAGATTATCTGTCTCATATACTACTGTCAGGACATAATGACAGGTTTAACAAATATGTAAAAATATATTTTTACAAAGTTCCCTACTGCAGCTTTAATAATTATTATATGATGCAGTCACACTTGTAGCAATATTTGTTAGTTATGTTGTTGATTCAGGGTAGCATCATCTGAGGTCCTCTGAGGGTCAGCATCATCTCTTCTCAGGTGTTCTGGATCCAGACTGGAGCTTGTGTAAATCCTAGTTACCATGGGATGTAAATCCTGTGGCAAAACATAGAAACAAATAGAGACATCATTAGCATAGCTTCTGTTCCAACAAGTAAAATTAATTATTTTAACCTAAGCTAAAGAATAAAAAATGTGCATTTGATCAGATGCAACTACACTCACAATTAAAGATACATTATTCGAATACTTGGCGAAAGAGATGCGTTTTTAATCTAGATTTAAACAGAGAGAGTGTGTCTGAACCCCGAACATTATCAGGAAGGCTATTCCAGAGTTTGGGAGCCAAATGTGAAAAAGCTCTGCCTCCTTTAGTGGACTTTGTTATCCTAGGAACGACCAAAAGTCCAGCGTTTTGTGACCTTAGGGTGCGTGGTAGAAGGCTAGTTAGGTACGCAGGAGCTAAACCATTTAGGGCCTTGTAGGTAAGTAATGATCATTGTAACTGATATGGAACTTAATAGGTAGCCAGGGCAGAGACTGTAAAATTGGGGTAATATGATCATATTTTCTTGACCTGGTAAGGACTCTAGCTGCTGCATTTTGGACTACATGTAGCTTGTTTATTGACAAAGGAGGACAACCACCTAGAAGTGCATTACAATAGTCCAGTCTAGAGGTCATAAATGCATGAACTAGATTTTCTGCATCAGAAACACATGCTTTACACATGTTTCGTAGCTTGGCAATGTTTCTAAGATGGAAGAATGCTGTTTTTGTAACATGGGAAATATGATTTTCAAAAGACAAGTTGCTGTCTAATATAACACCAAGAGACATAAATTACAATGGATTATTACAATTAATGTCAAAAGAAACGTAAACAATACTTCCTATATAAAAATATGTGAAAATACTATATTTGACTTTTGCACAGTACTGTATATAACAGGGGACAATGGCAAAACTGTATTTTACTTTGGTACTAGTATGTTGTGACAATTAAAACAAATGTTTGCTTTGTTGTTAGCATAGTGTATTGGTTAGCATACATTTACTAAAATTATTATTATAAATGTATTTATTTGCTTCAATTGACAGTCATGTTCTGATGAAGACAGTAGCAACACAAACAAGAATGATTTCAAAGAAACATTGGATCCTGACAAATGTGGTAAATACTTTTTCATTTTTATTTTAAATCTACTACATAATGCAATGTTGAAGATATAAATGTGTTCTGTTGCTAACACTCTCATATAAGTGAAATCCTAATAAAAAATTAACCCAACTATTTTTCCTTGTTTTTACAGTCATTGGTAGTGTGCCTGATATTTCCAAAGAAGTTGTTTCAGCCATCTCCACTGTTGAAGTCCAGTGTCTCTCCAGTAATACCCCTTCCATCTCTGGTGGAGATGAAGTTATTTGGTGTATTGACACTAAAGATATTTGCACCAATGCACCACCCATCTCAGCTGACAACCTCACCATGTCTTCTGTTGCTGCTGCCATTACTATTGATGAGACTCCTACCTTGTCTAGTGGAACATCTGTCATCTCTAGTGGCTACACCAACATCTTTTCGATTGGTCCCACTATCAGTGGCACTGGACACACACCATGCTTCTCTGCTAGCAACACCTCTGAGGCATCCCATAGTCCCACCCAAACCAATGCACCCAGCACAACCTACAGGTACATGTTCTTTTTATACAGGATTGTCATGGTCAGGGTTTAACGTCAGTAGGCCTTGTTTACAATAACAATTAGTATTCTAACAATTTTGTGTTAGAATAGTCACTCAGCAGTAGACAATGTTATTATTACATCTAGGATGTTATTTGTCCTGTAGTAATGCAGCTATTTCTGTTAACATCATATATGTACTTAAACATTGTTCATTATAAAATATTGATATATTAATTTTTTTAGTACATACCTTGACCTATTTGAGGAAGAATACCTCTCTGATGACGCTGATCTCCAGGAAGCCATATCAAGGTCCTTAGAGTCCAGCACAAATGAGAGGTCAGTAGAAGATGTTATGTAGAAATGTTTAATTCTAATGTAACATAGCAATAGCTTAATTTTCTAGACTCGTAGCAATAAACAGGCTACCACCTAAATGGTTCAGAAATATATTTATGTGTGCACAATGTTGTTTTTTTCTTTATCTCATATCAAATCTTTTCTGTGGTTATTGTTTCAGCAATATTTATAATATTGTTTTCATTTAATTGTTGTTTAAATCATGGTGTAAAAGTGTATAAAATATATAAAATAAAAATATATAATTTTTGTATGTTTCATATAATGGGCGAGTTACCATTGTCATTTTTGTATTATTTTATTGTTTATTATTGTTTCAGTGATTCAAGGATGACTTTAGAGAGAATAATGGAGCAGATTGGTTCGAGAGTAAATAATGACAGCATTGTACGGTTCAATATCATAAGAAGAAATGTGTGGGATGGAACATCCAGAGCAATGGGCAGATCCAATTTTTCACCCGAGAAGAAGGTGGATGTTAAGTTTACTGATGACTATGGAACATCTGAGGGTGCTGTGGACAATGGAGGACCTACTCGGGAGTTTTTCCGACTCTGTCTACATGAAATCAAGGACAAAATTGCATCTTTGAAGGACCATCTAATGCTAAAGTCCTCACATGCAACTCCAAAGGTACACTACTTATAAATTCATATTGATGTCAAGTAAAGGATTTATTTTGGATTCCTAAATATGTTGTACCTGAAATGATTTAGTAGGAAATGTAAGAATCTTCAAATGTTGTACTTACAATGACAATGATGTTTTAATTTCATTTGATAATAGCGATGAAAGACAATGCATACTTCTATGCTGGCCAGATCATGGCAATGTCAATTGCCCATGGGGGGCAGAGTCCATGTTTCCTGTCTGAACTTATGTATGAGTGTCTTCAAAAGGGCCCTGACAATGTAAAGGTCAAAACTGAAGATATTACTGATGAAGAAACAAAGTCACAGTTGCAGTCGGTAGGCATATTTTACTTTAATTATATTGTATTTTGATAAATTATTATTTTTGCATGCACTCATTAACATTGACGTTACAGCTAATAGTTGTATATCTTCATTCAAACAATGTTTTTTTTTTGTATATATTTTTAGATCTTACAGGCCCAGACTGATTCACAACTACAAGATGCAGTTGAACAGGCTGCTAGCTTAATCAGTCTTGCTGGTCACAATGTACGCATAACACTGGAAAACAAACAGGAGACTGCTTTGGATCTGGCTCATTGGTATGTCCTTCAGCGGACCCGTGCACCATTTGAAAGGTATGTTTATATATGAACACATAATGTAATTGTACTTTGTCAGAAAAATTTAATATAGTTTAATGGCTGTAAAATAGCAGAAATACAAGAGATAGAAGAGGAAAGCATGTACAAAAAAAAGTTTTTGAGTTGCTAACAAAGTGTGCCTACAGTATAAGAAAATTTTATGATTGACCTCAACTTCCATTTTATAGTGCACCACAACAGGAGGACATAATAATTCAATGTGGAACCTCATCTAATTAAAAATGAAAAATACTAGTGCTACATGTTTCAAATCACATAAACTACACATTACAGCGTGTTTCCTTTTTAATAGGTTCAGAGATGGCTTAACGTCTCTGGGTGTCCTAGATGCTCTCCAAAACTATCCTGTTCAGTCAAAGTGCCTTTTTGTGAAGGCTGAAAAGGCCTTAACCGCAAATGATGTGGAGAATCTCTTCCAAATCATTCATTCTGAAAGAGGGAGTAATGCATTTCAAGCAGAGTGCCGGACCCTGGCTTTCTGGCAAGACTATCTTCAGGATGCTGAAAGTAAGTTTAGTATTTCATACAGGTTTCAACGCAATCCGTTATTTTCAAAATTGTTTTTGGCTCCATCATAGTGGTGCATGACAATGGTGGGAAAAATATATATTTATATTGCAATGTTTGAATTGGTGTTTATGTACTATAAATTCATTAATATAACATTTAAAGCTAATTTTGCCAAAAGTATTGGGTCATCCCCTTTCAATGAACAGGTATGACTTCTTTAGTAATATCCATGAGTGCAAATCTTAATATTAAAGTATAAAATGATATTGTAGGAAATTTTGTGCTTCTAATTTTATAGCAACAGTTTGGACAGGACCCTTTCTATTCTAACATGGCAATGCTTGTGTATAAGGCAAGGTTAAAAAAACACCACTGGTGTTTGGTGATGAGTTTTTGGCTCAAGGTCCACATTTAAAGTCACACCAGAGATGTTCAGCTGGGATTTGGAGTTAGCTTTATGCAGACCAGTCAAGTTCTTCCACACTGACTCAATCAATCATTTCTTTTTGAACCTTGCCTTATACACAGAGGCTTGGAGAAAGATTATTTGCTACAGTCTTCACCAACTCCTATCTTTTATTCTGCTAAATGGCTCTTTATACTCACCAGACTGTTGTTAGTGTTGCATGTGACATTATGAGCAACCCTTTCAAATATAACTACTCTTATAACAATTTTGCATTACTCCAGTGGTATCATTTAACATAGACATGTGGTACTTTTTTTGTTGTTTTACAGTTGAAAACAATGTCTCTCTGGAGGATGTTCTTGTTTTCTTCACTGGATGTGACAGCATTCCAGCACTGGGTTTCTCTCCAAAGCCAAGACTTGAGTTCATTACCTGTTCCCGATTTCCAGTGGCCAATACTTGTGAAAATATTCTACGCATACCAGTTCATGCAGTGTACACTGCTTTCAGATCTGACATGGATTTTGCAATACGCAATTCACCAGGATTTGGAAGAGCGTGAGAGGTAATATTTTCAAGGCATGTAGAGCTTGAGTTAAGTTAGATTGTTTATGCTATTGCTGTTATTTCACTATGTTATTCATTGATACCAACATTCTGTATTTACTGTAACAACAAATGAAAAAACAATAAAAGAAATTGAAGTTCTTCATTACATTTTAAGATGTATTTCAAGCTATATGTTCCAGTCTTCTAACCTGAACAGCCATGTTCCCCGGTTTCATTGTTATGACAGAATTGTTATTTCTTTATAGGCTGTGTATGGCTTTCTTTTAAATAAATGTTTTTCTGTTCTTACTTTTTGTGCACTGGCTTATATTTTTTTGTGTGTCTACAGTGGTGAGACTTGTGCATCCAAGACCTTTTAATGTAACATTTATTCTCATTTTATATAATATACTGTAGTTACAAAATTACACTACACAAAACTACATAAAATGAATGTATTTAATAACTTAAAATACAGGTTTCACTTTGAACAACAGGGTTATGTTACAACGTTTACAAGGATGCATCATATAATATACACTATTTATATGGTAATAATGTTCAATGGTTCATTGTGAAAGAAAAGTGTATTTTGTTTTTAAATCATAATTTTACATGCTAATGCCTTTTTCTGTCACCACAATAACTTCAATGTGATAAACATTACCAAAATTACTTCGCAGACTAAGTATTTATTTCAAGCAAGTTACATGCTGCGAAAAAAAGTTCTATTCCATGATTTCCATCGTCAGTCAAGGGATTTACTGTGATTAACTCAGGATGACACCGGCGATGATCATAAGGTCTTTGCACATGCGCAATATTGAGTGGTCCTTGATTTTCAGGAAGTTGGAGCATTCCAGCTGTCCAAAGTTGCAGTGGGGAGTGGCTTTCCATTGTCCTTAAACTATGGTGGTTCCACTGGCTTATAAACTCATCAACAGATCTGTTTATTCTTGGAAGGTAAACATGATGAAGGGCCGTAATGTGAAGTGGGTTGTTGCTATCTAAAATGCCAACATTTTCCATGAAAAGGAAAAGATCTTTAAAATAAGCTGACACCACCCTGTTAAGTTCTGCCCACAATCTTTCGATGCGTTGATTATGAACACTACAACCAACCATAAAGCTTCCTCTGTTTGCCCCTCGATTCTCAATCATAAACCTTGCAACATCAATATTCTCACTACCTGCATCACCCCTGACATGATGTGGGAGTCCAAACAGATCCACTGCATTTTGGAAAAGTTGCAAGGCAGTTGATGCTCTGTTGTCCGTGCAACATCTCAGGTAGGTAATACAGCGGCTATAGCCATCAACTCCACCGTGAAACACGAATCCCCATGGATTTAACTTGTGGTTTGTGTCAATATGCCTGAAATAAGGATTATTTATATTATTATAAACCACATTGGATCAAAGTGTAACTTTTTTGTCTTTTTCTTGCCAAAAAGCTTTTGTGAAAAATAAATAAATAACACATTCTCAATAATGTTTTTCCTCCTTCCTGTTTATACATTTACTTTTTTTTTATGTATCGGTATCTCACATTTTCTAAATTTTCTAAACTAAAATACTGTTTCTTACTGTATAACTATTAAGTAATTATTGAAGTAACAGCTGATCAGTAACTAATGTATTCTGTCATACCTCTTGCAGAACAGCAAATCAAGTTTCTACAATACATTTATATATGCAAATTATATAGGCAAATTTTGGTAATTCTGTATGTTTTCTGATGGTTTGCATCTTCTCTTCTCAGGTATTTGATTCTTCATTTAGGGTTGGATCCAGACTAAGGCTTCTGGAATTCCTAGTTATTATTATAGTTATTAT
>NW_020524297.1:10000-17500 GCF_003368295.1 Carassius auratus
TAAGACAAAATGTCAATACTTCATAATTTCAAATGAATGAATTTCAGTCCATTTTCTGACACAAAAATGACATAATTAAAAATGTATAAATAAAAACTTACAGAATATATTCTTATCCAACCTCAGGCCATCCAAGATACATGTGGATTATTGGGATGTTTTTATCAGCTGTTTGAAATCTCATTCTGTTGTCACCTGTTCACTGCGGTGAGCAAGTGATGTAATGATACATTTCTCCAAATCTGAAACAAACTCTGCTTTATCAGGCATATAACATGCAAGATGAAATGAAAATGACATAAAAATTTAATAGACTAATTAAAGATAGTCTTCCTTCAGATAGTACTTCCTTGCAGTACATGCTCATGTTTATTCAACGAAAGCCTTTTGGAAAATTGGTCCGTTTTGATATTGTGAGCACCACAAATAAATAAATGAGAAACACATCCCACAGCGCAACCACCTGAGCCCAACTTCAGTCTACTCATCACCTTAAATTTAACCGCGTTTGTAGACGGTGCCATAGCCAGACAAATAAACAAACAGACCAGAAGTTAACTTTGGGCCAGGCGCATGCGCCCAATGAAACCATCTGTAAAAACATTCATACAACAAGCTGCATCAGTGACTTCTTCGTGATCTCAATTTTTGCTGTACACAAGCTCCTCTTGCATCAGGGAACAAGCAAGCCGCTGACTTTGCAAAAAATAAGTCAGGGATAGAAAAGTAATTATGATTAAGTATGGTATGGCATTACTCCACCCTCCTACTAAATCACAGGACGGCTGGTGAGAGCAGGTTCACTCGTCATTGAATTAATTGAATCCAGCATGGGACTTTTGACCCACATGTTAGAAATACAGAGACGGCGCAAGTCTCACACCTATACAACACCTGGAGAGAGGGAGGAGGTGTGCAGGTGCAATCAGTCACCTTTTCATCTGTTTGAAAGTTTGTATGCAAAGACTTTCATTCTGACATTCCTTCATTCTGACATATCCCAGAGCCTTCCGTGTGTGCAAGCCAACCTTGAGCCGTACTGCCAAGGAGTTATTTTGTAACGATGTCTTACAGTAAGTTCATGCTAGGGCACAGGTGAGGCCATGACAAAGAAGAACAAAGGTTCTTCGCAGAACAAAGGCGGACTTATCCATTAGGCAAAGATAGGCAATCCGCATGTGCCCCCAAAATCTTAGGGCCCCCTAAAATTTATTTCATATAGAAGATGTCCATTGAGAGCAGACATGTGAAAGGTTGCTGTGGTGTCCATTACCACTACAACTGGTTGCGCATCCGCATTGAACATGCTTCTTGTGTATCCTGGAAGCTATACTGAAAATATGCATTTGAAGCTGTAATTAAATATTGAGTAACCGTGCATATCTATTTGCATGCTTTCAATCTTTTTAATAATGCATATTATTGACTCTTCTATTTTAATATTTATTATTAATTTAAAGAAAAGCAAAGATTAATAACTAGTTTATATATATATATATATATATATATATATATATATATATATATATATATATATATATATTAGTTTCTCCATTTGCTCAGTGTGAGGGCCTAAATTATTATTTTTTTATTTATTTAATTATAAATTTTGGTTATTTTATTATATTATTTGTTTCTGTCAATTATTATTATTATTATTTTATTTTTTTACATTTAACAGAATAGCATGGATTGTAGGTTGATATATTTAGTTCATATTTTTAAGTAAATTATTGCTTTACAACTATTAAATTTGCTTAAAGTCTATCTCTTTAAGTCCATTGTGTTTTGATTGTCATGTCACACAGCAATTTGTGGATGGTCAAACTGCTTGTCGCTAGAAACTTGTCGTATTGCAGCTGGTTAGGGCAGGCTGTAAAATGGATAAAGAGCAAAAACTAAAACTCTTAAGATTAAGTGTAAAATTTCACTGATGCAATAACAATAACATCAATTACTAGCAAGCTGTATGAAAGGTTCAGTTGACGACACAACGGTGAATCTTAGCGATTAAATTCACATACATTAACCTCTTTTTTGAGATCATCTTGCATGGCTTGCTTAACTCCATGGAAGGTGTGGGTAAAGTATACATTTTTATTTATGAATAGGAAAAAAATATATGAAACTTTGCTGGGGTTTGGACTGAGATTATTAAGGTGATGAGCATTGCCTATGAAAAATGTGTGGAAATCACTTGACTTCTGTACACAGTGAAGGGTAAAAGTGAGTTCACATTATCAGCTTGTTTCTCTCAGAGGAAGGAAGCGGAGGCAGAAGTGTTCTATGGGTCTCTCTTCTCTGGAGGTGAGAGGTGGCGTATTCGTTCAGTAGAGCTAACAGGAAAGCTATGTGACCTTTTCAACAAGGGTGATGAACAGCTTCTGGCAAGAGACTGACCTTTCAGCCCCTGCAACTTCCATAACCCTTCGGAGATAGGAACTTCGAGCTATATGCACAATGAAACACACACACACAAATACACCAGATCACACACGCTATGCTATTTGGCTCAGCAGGACCCTGACCCCGTGCCTGCCTTGCTATATTTTGTGAAGACACCTTTCATTCCATTCTTGAACAGCCAATGGGCACCGCCATGACGGCTTCCTTCTTCAGTTCAGAATAGTCTTTTTTTTAAAATGTAGAGATAAATAAGAGCTCAGTTTCACTGTGTTGTTTTTGTTTTTTGTTTTATATATATATATATATATATATATATATGTGTGTGTGTGTGTGTGTGTGTGTGTGTGTGTGTATTTGTGTATTTGTGTGTGTGTTCGTGTGTGTCAGAGGTGTCAAGTAATGAAATACAAATTTGTTACCTTAGAAATTTTGGGTACTTGAGTAATTATTTTTCAGCCGACTTTTTACTTCTACTCCTTACATTTTCATGCAAGTAAACTGTATGTATTTTCTACTCCTTACATTTTAAAAATAGGTTAATTACTCCTATTTCATTTCAGCTTGTTTTCATTCCGGCTTGTTATCATTCAAAAAAAATAAAAAAAGAAATTGACATATAAACATATACCATTCCGACATCCTATTGGTTTGTACGCGATCCATCGCATCTGCACATGACACAAACCACATCACACTCCTGCAAGGACATAGTGTTGGGTTCGTTTATCAAAAAATATATTTCTTAAAAGTAGTGTTGGGTATGGAACCGGTATGCACTAAACCGAATAAGGACACAGATTTCGGTGCCTCTTAAATGCCTGAGCAATCGATTGAAATGTATGTCCTGGTTCTCCGAAATGTACACAAAAAACAGGGCCGTCTTGAGCAGGGCTATAGGTTTTAGCTCCATAAACTGTACACAAATTTGCGATCGCCTCAGAGTCAGTCCCCTTAAATTTCATATGAAACCGGCGTCAGACCGGTCTCCTCTCCATCTTTCAGCACGCTCTTCAATCTGCAGACCGCGAGGGGAGCAGCGCGAGCAGACTCTAAGAGAAACAGAGGACACAAGGTGTTTTTATTGATAGATTGTTTGAATATCTGTATCTGTGCAGTTCTTTGTCATAAATACAGTTTACAAAAGGTCACGAGGGAGCAGTCAGTTTCCCATCTACTGTAAAGTTTTTGCTGTTCACCGCTCATCACACCACAGCTGTTTCCTCCAGCGAAAATCTAGCCCTTAACACTATATGCATACTTAAATTGTACTTATTTAAATATACTTAATTAAACCATACGTACATATGACTAATCAAAAGTCTTAGGCATAAGTATTTTCACTTAAAAGAATGGTGTTCTGCCAGTTATTTATATATTTTGCTGAAGTGTGTCAGTAGAAAAAATCAGTTTACATTTCCAAACATTAATTTTTCCTTTGTCAGACTGCTTGTGCATTCAAAATCGTACTAGATTATTAATAAAATTATTTCCTTCTGACACACTACAGCAAAAGATATAAATAACTGGCTTAAAACCCTTTTTTGGGGTGAAAATACTAATGTGCCAAAGACTTTTGCATAGTACTGTACTTTACAAACGATATTGTTGCTACTTTATAAAGAATGAGCATAAAGTAATTCACAGGACTGAGAAAGACAGTGACAGACAGCACTCTTTTTAACTAAATATCAGAGTGACAGAGAGACAGTAGAAACATTATGTGTGGTTTTGTATTATATAATGACCCAGATTGTGAAATACATTTATTAGCCTTAGAGTAAAGGAAGAACAACTTGGGAAATGAGAGCATCCAAGGTGAAAGCGATGGATTTATTTTAAATATTTGTAATATTCTTTGATGTTATCCATAGTTTTTATTTGTGGCTCTTTTTTTAAATATCGGTTCAGGCACTGGTCCCTACTTAAAAGTTATTATTTCTCACTGGCTCAAAAGTTAACATGCCTAGCATTTTCGACTTTTACATTACACATCCCACCCTGATGTTACATGTCTTTACGGGACCTTTATGGGTTGTGTGTGAACGCACGCATATATTCGAGGTAATCACTGGCAGTGTGAAAGGGGCAAAATCTAGCGACCCGGGAACAATTGCCGGGACACATTACCCGTGTATTTTCTGGAATCTGTGTGTGAAAGGCGCTAGAGACTGTCATTGACTACATCACCAAGTTTACTGATGATGTAACAGTCACAAAAACCATCACTGTCCGGGATAACCAGAAGCAGTGGATGACAGGGGAGGTCTACAGACTCCTGTAGGCTCGGAATGCTGCCTTCAAAGCTGGAGATGAGGTGGGCCTAAGGACAGTTAGGGCCAACCTATCCTGTGGCATCAGAGAGGCTAAGAGACAGTACTCCAGGAGGATAGCCCATCAATTCAGTGGCAGCAGAGACACTTGGAGACTGTGGCAGAATATACAGACTTCTGCACCACGGCAGACCCTTTACAGCACCATCTCCCTGCTCAATGAGTTGAACACCTTCTTTGCTTGCTTTGAGAAACAAAACAGCACCACTGCACAGAAGACTTCACCTCCTCCCAGTGACCAGGTGATGACGCTCCCCCCGGACAACATGAGGAAATCCCTCAGCAGGATCAACGCACGCAAATCTCCAGGTCCTGACAACATTCCTGGGCATGTAATGAGAGACTGTGCAGTGGAACTCACTGATGTCTTCACAGACATTTTCAACATCTCACTAAGTCAGACTGCTGTCCCCAATTGCAGGCTGTTGTCCCCTACCACCATCATTCCAGTCCTGAAGAAGCTGTCTACATCCTGCTTCAATGACTACCATCAAGTTGCACATACTCCCATTATCATGAAGTGCTTTGAATGGCTAGTCATGCACCATATCAAGTCTGCCCTTCCCCTGGACCCCTTCCAGTTTGCATAGCGGCAAACTGATTACACCATCACCACTGCCATCCACTCAACACTTACACATCTACACAAAAAATACTGTTCTTACACTTCAGTTCAGCATTCAACACAATCACCACTCAACAGCTCATTCACAAACCGGTCCAGCTGGGGCTCAACATCAGGTAGTACGGAGCGGCAGTAACACATCCAGCACCACCACACTGAACACTACAGTCCCCCAAGGATGTGTACTGAGCCCCCTCCTTTTCACTTAGGGACATACGACTGCACCGTCACACAACTCCAACCTCTTCATTAAATTTGACAAACTATAGGAGTAAGGTGAGTCACCTGGCTGGGTGGTGAAGTGACAACAATCTTTCTCTGAATGTGGTGAAGACGAAGGAAAGATTGCACACTCAACATGATCCTCTGACCATCAATGGTGCGACTGTGGAGAGAGTGAGCAGCACCAAATTCCTGGGTGTGCACATCACAGAGGACTTCTCCTGGACTGACAACACTGCAGCACTGGAAAAGAAAAAGAAAAGAAAGCACAGCAGTGTCTGTTTTTCCTCCGCAATCTAAGAAGAGCCAGAACCCCGGCCACCATCATGTGCAACTTCTACAGAGGCACCATCGAGAGCATCCAGACTGCATCACTGTGTGGTATGGCAACTGCAACGCATCATGCCGGAAGAACCTTTAATGCATAGTGAGAGCAGCTGAGACGATTCATGGTGTCTCTCTCCCCACCCTCCAGGACATTTATGGAACCTGTCTCACCTGCAAAGCCCTCTGCATCGCAGGTGATCCCATATACCCGACACAAAAAAAAAAAAAAAAAACATTATTTTCCACATAATGTACATTATTGTTTCGCCTTTCTGAAACGCGTCAATATTTACAAATCTCATCGTTCTGAAAAGCAAGGTGTACGCTGATTGGTCAGATATCCAGTGCATTGATTTGTCAAATTCCTCAAGTGTGTGGAATGTTACACCCATTACCATACTGTGATGCCATCTCCCAGCTGGGAGCATCCCTATTTCAGCCTTTAATAGTTCAGTTATTGCACATCCAGATTAATTGTCCCCTTGGAATTATAAAGTTCTATCTGCATTCCGAGTAGTTTTGAGATATTGAGCTTCAAAGTTTTTGCATTCCATTCGACTGTGTAGATAGAACCTTATTGTTTTTTAAAATAAAAATCCCATAATGTATACACAATTAAAATAAATCTATCACATAATGTAAATAAATTGTTACAGAATAACAAAATAGGAAAAACTCAATTTTGATAAAAATGTCAGATAGAAACTTATAATTTCAAGGGAACGAAATTATAAAAGTGAGCATCCTTTTCTTGTTTTCTCTGACACTTTAATGTAGACCTTTCCTTGCATTTGATCTTCCCAGCATGTCTCTTCTTTCCCATGTGCTGACCGTGCAAATCTGACCTCAGCACACACAGAGACTTAATTCTCACCTGCTAGAGGATACATGGCAACCCACACTGATTGGATGTTGACTAGAGTTGTTTCTTCTTTGTGGAAGAAGAAACATTTGAGCAGATAAACAGACAAATGCACAGAAGCAGATGCTTCACAAAGCCTTTTTTCTCTTCAAGTAGCCATTTAAATTACTACAATTACTGAATTTTCAAGAAACAAAAGTAACAGCAAAATGGTGTAGTTTGGTATGAATTTTGTTTGTTACTGTATATGTAAGATAACAGACACATCATCACATTCTTGATGGAATGAGGATGTGAGAATTCCCGGCGAGCAGCTGAACATAAATGCTTTTTAGGATGTGGAAAGCACAAGTTTCTGTAAGTCTCTGAAATGTAATTTCCAATAAGAGACACAAACATTTTTTTCAGGCCGTGATACAGTCTAAATACTGTCACTGGTGTGCACAGCAATTTGTAACTGCTATAAATATTATAAATGTTAATTTATAGTGTATATTATTATTATGCACTCAATAAGAGTTAGTCTTTCCCTTGTCAAGGGTAAGAAATAATGGGGTAAAAATGCTACCACATAGGACAATCATAACAATAGTGCCCATGTACTGTTCTATTCAACTAAATATGTTATATTTCTTTTCACTAATAAAATTAAAATTAAAAGTGTTGATTGTATTAAAGGTGCCATAGAATGCATTTATTTATTTTTTTGTGATTGTTCTCTGATGATT
>NW_020524297.1:20000-30591 GCF_003368295.1 Carassius auratus
TCACCATCCTTCCATGCATATTTTGTATGTAAATGTGTATGAATGAGAAATGAGAACAGGCTGATGTATCAGCAAACTCTGCATTTGTTAATGTTCCTAAAATTAACTATTAATGGGTCTTACTGTACCTTTAATAAATCATAATAAAGTTAATTGCTATTAACTTCTAATGCAGCATATGCTTATATTTAAATAAATGAGAAATTTTGTATATTAATCTTAATCATGAACATCTTTTCAAAACATGTGTCTACAAGCACTGCTTGTAAAACTACAAAATACTAATACTAATAATAATAATTCACCCTCAAGACAATGTACAGTATGTTTCATTTCACTCCAGTATGCTTTTTACCATTTCATACCATATAGTATCTCATATCTCTCATTTCATGATCAACCTCAGACTATTTATGAATATGATGAAAAAAGAAGAGACAGAAAATTGCCTTTTACTTCTAATGAGAATCATATACTTTTATAGGCAAGGTATATTTTCTCCATAATATTCAGTTAGAAGAACATTGCTGAGTCTCCTCCAGCTTGCATTTAAACGTATTGTTATGACTGCATACTCTCATTATTTCTATATGTGACTGCGTGACTGTGGGACTTATTAAATTGATGAGGAAAAAAGGCACAATACTGTATGGACGACACGGACTAATTATCAAAGGATATTCTCAACTCAGTCATCTTTAAAAAAATTTTTTTTTTTTTTCCTGTGGTGACCCTGAGCTCAGTTTCATACAAAATACTGTTTAAAAAAAAAAGACCCTACAAATAGATGCATTCATCCTTTCCTTTTAAACTATGGCAGTATAAACAAATATCTGCATCTGTTATAATAATAATAATAATAATAATAATAATAATAATAATAATAATTACACACTGTTTGACCTACAGTCACATAAATTCATTCATCTGCCCATAATTGTCACCAAACGGATCAACAAGGCAATAAAAATATGATGAACATAAGGAAACAGGAAATGTCTAATAACATTTTCATACAATGTCTGATTTTGATTGAACCTATGAGTCAAAGTTATAGCTCCACCAACTGGTAGCAGGAACTATGTCATTTTCAAAATGCTTTGAAATCACGCACTTATTTTTACATGATTTGCTTGAATCTTCATCAGAATAATGACAAGACATGGCAGATGTAAGATGCCATGCCATGAAACAAGAAGTTGTTGTAACCCATGCGTACAATGTCCGATCTGCCCCATACTCAACATGTTTGTTAAGAGTCCTGCCTTGAACACATCTACAGTACATGGCAATATTCAGTTACAGTTATAGTGCCACCTGCTGGCAGCAGGAAGTGACATGTTTTACACTGTAATGTACCCTCAGCAACATAATAAAATATGCCATCAACTGCAAAACATGATAGCAACATGGTAGAAACATGTTAAACCATGCTAGCAACAATTAACTAGCTGTTAAAGCATGATATTAATGGCATGAAACTGGAAGTTGTTGTAACTTAAACAGACATTGTCCAGTCCGCCCCAAATTTAACACATTTGAGGGATGTTGGCAATAGGAATTGGCATGTTTTGCACAAACTCAAACAAGCCATGTCAAATCTGCCCCGAACTTCACATGTTGTATAAGAGTCCTGGCTTGAAGACAAAATCATGCTAATATTCAGTTATAATCATAGAGCCACCTGCTGCCCAAATCAGCCGGCATTCTTTACAAGTTTACAAGCATGTTTTCACTAATTTAAAGATACAATGTTCAGTCTATACCAAACTTCATATTTGATCATTGTCCTAGCCTGAAGGCATCTAGAAATCAATATTTAGTTATAATCATAGTGCCCCCTACAACAGGAAGTGGCATGCTTTAGACTGTGATGCATTCCTATTAAAATATTAAAATATACCATCAAATGCTAAATATGCTAGCAATGTGTTTAGCTAAGTGTTAAACCATACTAATAATTCCATGAGAACAATATTTGTTGTAATTCAAACATGCAATGTCCATTCTGCCTCAAACTCCCAAAGTTTCATATTAGTCCTGGGCTGCGTTCAGCCCCGACAAAACGTTGCACAACGTTTTTCTAAACCGAAACGGTGATGCGTTGAACACACTGTTCTGATGACGCAAGAGTTGCAACTATGGCAGCTGAGAAGGCCATTCTTTGTGTTCTTTGTGAAGAATTTTCGGAGCCATTAATTTAGCCTCACATACTGACTTTATTTGTAGTTCATACGGTTTTAATACCCTGTATTTTCTTTCTCATTTTTAGGAAAAGCACTTAATTACCATTGTTTATTTCTATACCAAATGTCATACACTTGCAATGAAGCTAAAAATATAAACAACTACATCATTATGTTGATATCCTATAGTTTTACAATAAAACTTACGACAAACATTATAATATCCTCATTTGTTGTGTATACCGAGCTGCAACGAACACATTTTGTACATTATTTTCTTGAAGCCATTGTGCGAGTTCACTTTAATACCTCATTCTTTATATACATGTTGCTGCTGATTGAACTGCAGTACTGACACACCCACCAAACAAGAGAAAACACGTCTCAAACCCCGTTGCACACCGGTGCACGCCATTTCCAGGAAACATGACGTTCAACCCGTAAACCGTAGCAAAACGTTGCGCACCGTTTTGAACTTGAACATGCCCCTGGTCTCAAGACATCACATGGCTATATTCAGTTATAATCACAGCGCCACCTGTTGGCAACAGGATATGTCCAGTTTTACACTCAAAACTCAAATTCAATACTCCATGTTCAATCTGCACCAAACTTCACAATTGCTAAAAGTCCTGGCCTTCAGACATCTACATGCACTTATTCATTTATAGTCATAGCACAGGCAGCTGGCAGCAGGAAATTTGGCACATATAAATTATTTTGAGTTGCTTCCTATATTTGCCACTCTAAGAGCATATTGCCCACCGTTCACTGTTTCCCTAATGCCACCAGGTGTTGATGAGCCTGGGTTCAAGGGCCCTTTCAGTGCTACTTTGAGCTTCAATTAACTTTATTTTTCATAAAATGACAAATTCTCGAAACAAAGTTATCTTATAAACTTAAATTATAAATGTTAAATTGTTTGTAACTATATTAACATAAATGCATTAATATATATATGTAACAGTCAGCTTTATGTAATGCAGGGTCCAAAGGTTTAGGCCAATTTTTTTTGAAAACCCTTCATATAAAAAACAACTGCCTAATATAATAAATCATCTAATAAATAAACATTAATGTGGATAATAGTTCTGGTAAAAAAAAAAAAAAAACTACTTTAAATGGGTGACACAATCTGTATATGAGTGTGCGAGTGTGTATTTGTTTGATTAGTAAGACAACACATCCTTTCCAAAATATTCCTCCGTGTTTAACATTAAGACTTAATACAAGTTAAATTGCCTAATAGTAGTGGGATTTCTTTTTTCTTGCTTTCCAAGACGTCTCGACTTACTTCTTATTACACTTACAAATATTGAATTCATGAATAATTCAACCTACCGCCCACACCCAAATGGTGCAATTGACTTCATTATTTATTTTCCAGCACTTCAATAATTAATGCAATGTGTAGGAGAGCTTCTTGCTCTGCATGGCTTTCTCATAATTAAACCAGCTGCCAGTGCTATGACGTCCTCTATCATTAAAAGCATTAGTGGGATTAGAAAGTTTGTCTGTACTTCTGTTCACTCTCGTCTTAGTTTATCTTCTTGATTATAACATTATAGCATTAGAGAATGCAATATATATATTGCACTTTATTATGTACAGCTGTTCAATTGTTGGTGACACAAATTGCTAATCAGCCAATCACGTGGCAGCAACTCAATGCATTTAAGCATACCGTGCACAGCATAAATGAGTACACCCCCTCTGAATAAATATAAAATATGTATTTTCTTAATGATCACTAATATAATTAATGGAAAGATAGCTAATTTTAAACATACTGAACATATACTTAATAAAATAACAAAATATATGCCTATATTTACTGTAAGATAAGTAAATTAGCCAATTTTGTTTAAACGAAGGATTGCAGAAATGAGTACACCATAGATTTAATTCAGAAATGGTATAATATTCTAGTACTAAGTATGTCCTCCAGAACTTTAAGTAAACTGCTCTGACCATTCTTGGTACAAGTTCATGACAAATTGTCACATTTGTCCTGTTTAACTGCTGGAGTATGACCTCCTTAAATGCTCTAGTCTTTAATGGGGAGTTTTGCTCAGCTTGTCTCTATAGAATCCCCCCAACCCCTTGGTTTCTTGAGACTAAATTACAGATTCCCAGAAGTCTCGATTTTGTAAATATGGGCCTTGGAGTAGGTTAAATGAGTTTATTTTGATTTGGCTACAGTAGGTAATTCTAGTGGTGACAACAACCATGCATGTCACTTCTGCAAACTGCGTCATACTCTTTGACGGTGTAACTCTTTTCATAGATTTGCTGGCTCTGAGACACTTGCATGTTATTTCTCCTGCTCTTTTTCTAGCAAAAATTCACTCATCACTAAATTAAAACTTAAATTGAAGACCTGAGTATTTCAAGAGCCTTATCACAAGTCCATTGTTTTCGACTGTTGTTGGTGCTACTTCTGCTATATTTTTGCACTTAAAACAATAAAATGGCAGTTCTCTCCCAAGTTGTTCCACTGCGGTCAGCATTGAGTCTGAGTATGATTCAGTGGGCTATTTAACACTTTTAATTGTCTGGAAATTACTTGTCTTTAAAAGTTTTGGCTCAATATACTTACCTGTTGATCAAAAATAGCTTAAACCAGACTGGTTAGAGATAATAGAAAGGCAACAGTAACTCAAATAACCACTCGTTACAACTAAGGTATGTAGAATACCATCTCTGAATGCCAACAAGTCCTCCAACTCATACGACCGTATGGGTCGTTTGTCACTATCCATAAATACGACCCACACGAGCGTTCTCTAAATTAGCGCCCCTATTGGCAACAGGAGGTATGATAAATGAACTTTCGCCTAAATGCATTGTGGGTTTATTTTAACATGTTTGCTATTTGCGTTTTGAATTGTTTGATTTAAACTCTCCCAGATGTTCGTGGATTTTGATGATATGGATTTTAGATGACTTCGAGACATGTACAGGTAAGGTTTTCTCCCGTCTCATAAAGTAGTCGATCGTTTATGAATAATATGAGTTTTTATTTTCAAATCGATACTGGACACTGTATGTCCTATTAAACCAGTTTGACGTTCAAATCATTTAATCGAAATCTGCAGCTTTATAAAGTTAGTTTTCATTGTGATATTCGTTTGAAATTCGCCTGTGGTGGAAAGAGGTCATGTAAAAGTCGCGCATTTACCATGTTTTTACCATAGTAACATGTCGCTGAACCATGTCACGTGTTATAAAACCTCAGTAACCACAACTCAATGTATCTCCCGTCATAACTGTAGTTTTACTTTGGTATTTGTAGTATAAACGCGTTACCATGCTTTTCACCACAGTAACTGTGCTTATTGTGTACTCTTTAGTTAAGTAACACATTTGCCATGCCTTTAATACCTTTTTGTAATGTAATTGTGATTCAGTGTTTTTTTTCTTTTCAGTTTTGCAGTTTCTTCATATCACATACATCTCCAGCTCCTACAACAACATTCAGTGTCCAGCAGCTCTTTATGATGCTCTCTCTCTCTCTCTCTCTCTCTCTCTCTCTCTCTCTCTCTTTCTCTCTCTCTCTCTCTCTCTCTCTCTCTCTCTCTCTCTCTCTCATTTTCGTTTCCTATTTTTCTGAACTGTAATTCATAAATAAGTCACACATATTTTTCTTTCTTTCTCTTGTTCATCATGGCATATTTTCACAGCTCAGAATCAGATTTTGATCAGTTCTTGTATTAACAGGGAACTTGTACTCGAAGCTCAACTTGAAGAAGTTTCCAGTGAAGATGAAGTCCTTCAAAGGTTCGACACAGGTAATGTTGAAGATATGTAGTTATAACTGATTTACTTTAATTAATTTATCCTTACTTTATGTTAATAACCTTCCTTATAGTCCTTCCTTTCAAATATTTTGTTCACAGATCATTTCTAACACACTGTCTAAACATGTATGTATTAAAACAACAACAACAACTTGTTACTTTTTCTTTATTCCAGCTGAAAAGGAAGACCATGGGCCTGTCAAACCTTGTTTGTGGAGAGGGATGAATTTGACCATCTTGTGTGTTTACGGAGAAGACCAAAAGCTGCTAAGGCAGATATTTCCAGAGGTACGTCTGTGTTGATCTGAGCACCTCGACAGAACTTTACTGCAGTTACATTTTGCACCGAATTTTATGTTTTTTACTTTTTTAAATACCTCACGACCCCATCAGTACAAACCCTGTGCTATGTCAAAGTATTAATAATTCAAACAATTTCAGCAAATTCATATGATATTGTACAAGCGTACTCTCCAGCTTTTCCTCCTGCTGTCATTGACCATCGCCTCAGCTCTCATGCAGACTGTGTCCATTTTAAGTAGTCAGAGCGTTATATCCTAAAGTTTATATTGAGTCCACTGTATTCTTTATTAGCACCGTCTTAACCCGTTCTAACAGTACATGATATCTGTCCGCACCTCACAGTCTGCCTTTATTTCCATGTTGATTTTAATTGAACACGTCTGTTTAAAAGCAAGTCAGGAAATGCTGTGTAACTTGTCATGTGACACATCAGATCTTCAGTTAATTTGGCCAAATTAGATCATTTAAGGCTGTTCACACTAAGAATAGTAACTACAATAACTATTTTAGCATCCACACCAACATCAACCAATGATAAAGTTATGTTTATTAATATACACACTGCAGCGACGTTGATGTCTGCCACTTTAAATGATCAAGCTTTTGAAATGTGCATTTTGATTGGCTGTTTAATGTTCATCAGCTGGAAAATATATTCCACTGATGTTGTTCCTCTGTGTCATTAAGTATGGACTCATCCTTGGTATGAAGAGGTCTTTAAACTGCTTACAACAATCCTGCTGCATGTTATAGTGTAGAAAATAATTGAGAATAATATAGCTTGAAGATACAGCTTTCTTCCCTCTCATTTTGTTAAACTCAAACGCAAGATTTTGCCTTTCTTTGCTTGTTTGTCTTCATCTTAGTCCTTTACTCTCTCCACTCACTCACACATTCTCTCTTGCTCTGTTGTAAGGTACAAACAGAGCGGATGGTTGCATGATGGCCTCTTTCAGGTTTGTCAACTGAATGTCTACTAGTGTGGCTCAGCAAGTTCCTGTCATGATCAGCCCTCTCCAAGAAAGGTTTGTAGAAAATTGTAATCAATATTCATTTAATCCTCTAACCTGAATCTTTTGGTGAATTTACTTAATTATATCTGTCTTAATTCATATGTAATAAGCAATAGTAATTAAACATGGGGTTAATAGACATATTTTTGTTTTACAGCTGAAGAGCAAAACACAAAGAACATCAGTCCTGTTGGGGATGAGGAATGAACATGGCTCTATTGTGCCCAAACAGAAAAGAGTGAAAAGGTGCTCATCCCCATTGATGTGTCTGTATTCAAGCAATGCATTAGTACAGCATATGATGTTGATCTCTATTCAAGTCAGCAATTATCATTTTTCACATATACATCTTTTTATAAGTCCTAGAATGAACAAATCATCAGGGCATCATTTCTGGAATTTGGGCAGAAAATGACTGAATATGGTGAGTACTGACACCTGCACCTGTATTCACCAAAACTATTTTTCTTATGGACTTACAGTTTTTGAAGGAGGATGAAGTCAGTTGATGGAGAAATGAAGAACGAGATGTGTTGTATATGAAGACTTCAGATGCAAAAGCCTTTAAGTTCTGTATGAAATGTTCTTCTAAGAAGAATTTTAGAAGAAAACTTCAGGTGGAACTTAGATGCCTTTGCATCTGAAGTCTTCATATGTACTATGAGTTTTCAATACATAACTGATTTGTTATGACTGTTTTTATTATTTTCTACTTGTACAGAAAGACTGCAGTAGAAGGAAAGCTGGTACTGAGAACATTTGTCTTCACTCCAGACTAAAGAGAAGCGGGTCTGAGGCCAGAGATGGAGGAGTCAATGGTCACCAAATGCAGCGCTGCAGCCTGAAACTGTGAAGACTGAATTCCCAAACAGCTGTGTGACTGCACAGATGTTACGGCCATAAAAGAAACTTCACAACTGAGAGCCCATACCTCCAACAACCTTCAACAGGAATCAATGGTATGTCCATTACAACAATTCTAAATAATAATAATATATAATTGACACAATGATTTTGTCTCTCCAGGACATCTACGCAAGGTTTTTCTTTTGTTGAGGACCGTCAGAGACTCCAGCCACACGAGCCATGGATTGCTCTCAACATCACCATCAGACAGACATTATCACAGAACCAGCACCAGCAGACTGCAAAACAAGTTCCTTCAACAGGCAATCAGACTGAACTGAACTCGTACCAGTAACACCACACACACACACACATACACACACCAGCAGCCTCATACTGTGTGCACTGCACTCTATCAGCTACACTGACTGGACTCTGACTCACTATTATTCTGCAACCTGATATTCTGTTTGCACTAATTCATACTGTACTGAAAGTGAAAGTGACGTGACATACAGTCAAGTATGGTGACCCATACTCAGAATTTGTGCTCTGCATTTAACCCATCCGAAGTGCACACACACAGAGCAGTGAACACACACACACTGTGAACACACACCCGGAGCAGTGGGCAGAGGTATATCTACAGTATACAGTGATTGTTGTTAATTGTTTTCATTTTGTTCTCTCTGTATAGTATAGTATTGCACTATATTTTCTACCTGTATTGAGCTCTTATGTATACGGTTTATATTTTTGATACTGTATATGTGTTGCAAATATATTCAGTACTTGTCATGCTGCAGTTTGCAGAAAAGCATTTTACCACCTGTATACTTGCATTCATGGTATTGTGATAATAAAATGATTTGATTTGAATTGGTCACATGACTTGTTCATCAGTTGTATTGTTGTGCTGGATAACAATTGCAAATTGTTTATGACATTGAAGAAGATCATGATAGAGACATGGATTTGAAGAAAACCAGGAGAGCTCTGATGATGAGAAGGAAACTGGATGTGATTCTTTGGTGCTCAAGACATTTCACCATGCCTTCATCTGGGTTTCTTCATCTGATTAAAATAAAATGGTTTTAATGTAACCCATTTTTATTTCACTTGAATATAATTTGTCTTAATATGCTTCTTTATCTGTCTTCATGCTGCATCCTAGTAAAATATTGCGTATGGTGTTGGATAATCAAGTATGGTGAATATTCTGTACTAGAGATGGTTTTTTGGTAGATACACCATTTAATTTTGTAAACAACACATATAATCACCATGGTTGTTTTGATGAAGACATGAACATTTAGTAATATTAATGAAATTCAGTTAGATGAAGAGCTGCATTAGAAGAGACTGCATGGACTTCATGCACAACTGAAGGTGATGAATCAAGGAAAGATCAACATGAATCCTGTTCTGTATTATAATGAAGATGTTCATGCACATTACTGATGTCTAGCTCCTGAGCAGGACAAAGATGAGACATTCTTTACAGAGATTTATGAATTAGGTATTTTATATTATGATTCTTTAAATTGCATGAATTGTATGGAACCATAAACTGCACACTGTCACACATTGTCTTACTGAATGACACATTGGCCTTGTCTGATGAAATGTCAGAATATGTATTTGTTGTCTTTGTTTACTATTAGCACTGTATTATTGCTCTTGATCTTATGAAATAAATTGAGCTCTTTCCAAATGGGCACTTATGTTGATTTTCTGGTGTCTTAATTCTAAGATAACTATGACTTCCAACTTACATAATGGTATGCTTTTGAAAAGACAACCTACAAAATGTGTCTCAACAGTTTGTTGCCAATGATGAGAATAGAGCTGTGCATTTTTTTCCTGCCCTTCCATCCCCAGGGGCCCAGTAGAGTCCCCTTGAAGAGCAAAACAATTAACATTCCAAATGGCTGTAAATCAAAATCTGATTATAGTTTCAAAAAGAAAATTGGTAGGACAACTCATTATGCTATGTTTACTAAATAATGTTTGGCACAGCTTTCAAACATTCATAGAAAAGTGCTATACATGTGTTTATAAAAGTACTCTTAGTAAAATAAAAAATGTCAGCCTGCCTCTCACATATGTCATATAACTTTGCACAATAAACATGCTTAGATATCCCTTTGTTTAAAAAAAGAAGTATTTTTCACAATTTCATTATTAAACATTTTAAACTACATTGCCCATAAGCCTTAGCCATTCTATCGATGGAAAGTGAAAGTCATGGCGCTGTTTTTTGTAGTTCAATTAAGTTATGTTCAGGTTTAAGGTTAGGATCTCGGAAAAGAGTAATTTCACAAATATAGCAATGCACCATTGTTAACTGAAGTTACTATTGACGTAATAATTACAGCAAAATTTACTTTGCAACATTAAACGTTTTTTAATTTGGGCTAAAAGAAAGTCCAGTCACAGCGAG
>NW_020524298.1:0-37240 GCF_003368295.1 Carassius auratus
AAACTGCATCGAAAACCTAAATTTATGCCCAAAATTTATGTTAATTCCCAGCATTATTCTGTCGTCCTGAGGCAAAATATGCTTTTAAAAATGCAACCGAACATATTTTCAATCCCAGCAACAATCCATAATGAATAATATGACACTGAAGACTGGAATAATGATGGTGAAAATTCAGCTTTGGCACCAGATAATAAATGACAATTTAAAACTTTCAAAAATACCAGTCATTTTTAAACTGCATTATTTCAAAATATTACTGTCTTTTACTGTGTTTTTAATTTATAAATGCAGCCTTGGTGAGCCTGAGAGACTTCATCAGTATATTTCAGCAGTATATGTGAACCTAATGGACGAAAAGCTGAATCATAGGTAGAAGAATTATTTATGATGTAGCCAGCCAATATACCAGCAGAATTCCCGTGACTGTTAGAGCATGTCACTACAAATGCCAAAAGCCATGAGTTCAAGTCCCAAGGAACACAGTGAAAAAATACATAGCCTGAACACAAGTCACTTTGGATAAAAGTGGCAGCCAGATGAAGAACTGTCAGATGAAACACACACACGCACACACACACAAAAAAAGACATACCTGCCAAGTGTGAGGTGAAGCTGCAACAGAAAATCATTCCTCTTTTTGAGTTCACCTCAGAAGAATCAATGCCACTCTCAATACAACTACTGTTAAAGGATTCCAGTAACGTTTATTATACATTCACACTGGACACTAGCAAACCAACCCTTCCAATGGCAACCATGAATTACATATTTAAGAGTTTTTGTGCTAAGCAGAACGATGAAAAGCCTGGGGGCATTTTATGAAAAAAAAAAAACAATCACGGATCTCACAAATTATTAATGTGAAACATTTCTGATGCATAGAGACACTGGCAGAGAAAAATAACAGACTTCTGAATGAAGCGATATTTACCGATGACAGACAAAAATCAAATAAAAACATAATTAGCACCAGAAGCCATTACGAACGGCGAGAGCTTTCGAGGGGAACGATGTAGAGCAATCAATTTACGCACTTAGAATAACAAACTTCAGGGCTTAAAAGTTAATTATTGTCATTTGTGGCACGTACGTGCACATTCATACAGCACAATTACCAATAAACACACATAACCATTTAAGAGAGCTTGTTATTCCTTAATGGGAGCATGACATTACAGTAAGACAGATTCGGCATGCAGAAGATCCGTCGAAAAGAAAGCTCTCGCACGTCTGAGTCGTCTGAAAGCAGCTGTGCAACTACAAGTGCATTTCTCTCTCCCAAGGACTCTCGTTTGGCAAGACGGATGACTTTGTACAACTTCAGTGCACTTTTACGAACTGCCACCAATCCAAAGTGTCCAAAGGTATGAGAAAGTAAAACCAAAAATGATGGTAAATATACACCATGTGGCTAACCAAGTTCCTTGAGCGACTGGCTTGCTGTGGGCACATCGCAGGGTAGCGCTTGCATCCTTTCTGAATGTACTCACTCATGAGAGACTCACACATACACAAACGCACAAGTATAATCACACACATACACACAGAGATGATCCAGGCAGAGCAGAGAAGAGAAGAGCAGCAGCAGTGGGTTGCTGGCGCTGAGGCTCCAGTGCTTGTACTGTAAACATGAAGAGAGGGACGGACCCCCTCCATCATTCAGTTCCTTCTGTTCTGCTCTCTGCGGACTCTTCCTCACTTGCCCAGCCGCTGCTCACACATCGCATAGCGCTGCAGAGCACCAAACAGGTCGTTCGTAAGAGACGTCTACATGGGACGGCATGGAGCTACAGGAGGAGAGAAACTTTAAATTACATTGAAATAAAGAAAGACATTTAAAAACAGACAACCTCTCCTATGCTGACCAAGGGTGCATTTATCTGATCAAAAATACACATGAAAAAATTATGCAAAGTATTGCAATTTAATAGTTGTTTTTTTAAATATTGTAAAACTTTTTTTTTTTCTGTGGTTTCCTGCAGAAATCATTCTAATATGCTGATTTGCTGCTCAATAAACATTTCTCTTATCAATGTTGAAAACAGTGTTCACAAAAATATTAAGCAACAACTTTTTTTTTTCAGGATCCAAAAGAACAGTATTTAGTTGAAAATAATTTTTTGCAACATTATAAATGCTATTTTTGATCAAATTAATGTACCCTTGCTATACAACTACTCATTTTAGTCCAAATGCACACATTCCATTTTTCGTGGAATGAACATTAGACGTGGTTTCCTCAGGGTAGCTGAGATGATATTATTAAAATGTAGCTAATTATATACTTGAAATGTAGGCGCATAATTGTAAATCAATTTTGTGCAATCAGTTAAACTTTTATTTTAATTTCTTTAAAACCTCCCTGATTAACAGACTACATGTGTATTATCAGGTACCAGACAAACACCACCCAAGGCGGAGAAGACTATGAAGAGCCAAACAGGGAATAATTATATAAAGCCTGAGTCTGATAGGTCTGATAAGTGATATGCACTAAATATGCTATAATTAATATAATACAATATCTGCACTGATACATGTATACATGATTTACAGGCATTCTGTTTTCTTTAAATAAAAAATCTTCTGTCTACTGGCATGTCTGATACTAAAGACAATTACATTAAGATGTAGAGAACAGCCTATATATTCAAGATTTGCATTTATATTTTCAGAATAACTATATCTTCATGAATTATATATTATATATTCAGACTTGCATTTACATATTGGAATTTACATTTATATATTCAGACTTCTAACTATATATTCAGATTTACTTCTATATATTAATTATTTACATTTATATACGAAGATTTTTTTTTGCATTTATTTATGTATGCATTTAGCAGATGCTTTTATCCAAAGCGACTTACAGTGCATTCAGGCTAACATTAATATAAAATATTAATATTTTAATTCAGAAAGGACACTTTAAATTGATAAAGTGACAGTAAAGATATTGCTACAAAAAAAGTTCAAATATTTTCACTGTTCTTTTAATTTTTTTTTAATTACCAAAGAATCATGAAAAAATATATATCATGGTTTCCACAAAAATATTATCATATTAGAATTTCATTACATTAATAAATTACATTAATTCATATTCATATATATATATATATATATATATATATATATATATATATATTAGTATACAGATCTTGATATTCTGCCCGTGTACTTTTTACATTGATTCAATTGTATTGTGATAAAACATTTTGATTTTCTACATTTATAGATTTTACAGTGAATCAGTGCAGTGACACACTGCCATCTAGTGGAAGCTCAGAGAAACACAAAACCCGTACAGTGTTAAACAATGCAATTTTGCAATTATCACTGAAAAGGAAAAATACAGGCTTCCTTCTATATTCCTTCTATATATTATAATGGGTACAGCGCATTTATCATTTACAGTCTGATATGGTAAAAACTGGCGTTTAAAACAGTTAAGATTGAGTCTATCACACTGCAGGACGCTGACGATGGTTGTATGGTGCAATTCAATGAAAGTCTGCATGTGTGCCGTGATCTCACACTGCTGTTCACGTCATCACACACACTTCCAAAGCTTCCAGAGATAAGTGTGTCAGCATGGACAGGTTTAACTGTTAATCTGGGCTGATAATCACGGGAAAGGATTTAAGTAAACTCTCCAGGCAAAATGCCACCGTACACACTGACACACAGTGAACGTAATTATGTCAAAGCACACACTTCTACCAATCCCTCATTTTTCAACAGAAATTATTTTTGTTGTACACTTTTGCTTTATTTCAAGGTTTAAATTAGATTTTAAATTTAAGACATCTATTGTGGAGCTTTGAAGGCCACTGTATTTTAAAAGAACCCCATCTTCATCTTGTTTGAAGCATGAACTCACTTAATTTTCTTCCATGTCTTAGTCAACAAGATTGCATTTTGCATCTAGAAGTTGTATTTCGATTTAAGGCTATTACGATATTTGTACTGGAATTTTTTTGCAATGCATGCAGACATTCTGCTCCAATTTCAGACATTTTTAAGGCCTTCATTTGTGAATTAACAAATTAAGAGTTTAAGACGTGCAGAAAGGCAGAGGAAAGGACCAAAAAGAAGAAAACATCAAGTGTTCTGTACAAAGCAAAACACGTTTTATGGTTTAAGAACATGCCTGTATTCTGTACAGTTTGTGCTTGCTCAATGACATCGATGCACACGCATACTCACATAATCTCTGTTAGTCTGATGTGCCAGGGAAGAAATCCAAGTGTGCTTTCCACAGGGCCGAACTTCAGCACCAGGTCTGGGTCTGGTATGTTCTTGGACTCTGTATGGGGGTGGGGGGTGGACAGGCATCAGTGGACAAATTATTCTGAAGATGAATAATGAGAACACTACAGGCTCTTTTGGTAACTGAGAAGATGCTGGAGACAATACAAAAAGCGAAAAAGGTCCTAAATAACAGAACTATCTCTCAATACAACATATCCAAATACAATTTAGTATAAATAAAAATTTTTATATTATTAATATTTAATCAAATGAAACAATATTTATAATACTGTCAATCTACAAGAGTGAGTTTAGTGAAACGGCTAAATTTTATTTAATTGATTCAGTCACAAAAAAAAAAAGTCTATAAAGAAATCTATAAATATATGTAAAATTACCATATAAATAGTCCCATAAATCATTTCATAAGACCCTCCTTAGGCACTTTGAAAACATTTTTTGTTTTCTCCTTTTCTTCACTTGTAATCCCTATCGACATTCGTTGAAGAAAGGAAAATAATTGATCAGATCCTTTATTTTATTTATTTGTTAAAATACTAGGAAGCATTTTTAATTATGCAGAAATGATTCTTCTAATACAACCTGTGGTTGCACTATTTTTTTTCAAAGACTAACACATTTGTCCTTAATCACTTCTATACATAATAAAAAAATTTAAGGCTCAATGCGCATTGCACGTTTGACTGGAATCAAATTAGAGGACTAAATGTCAGATTTATCTGCTGGTTTGTGCTAGTCAGCTAACATACATGCTGTAAACGCACCTCTGAGTAATGAGTCCAACACAGTGACGTTAATGTCTTGGGATGTCTTTTCCTTCAGCTCAACGTCCCGGCAGAGCTGCTGGGCTGCCTGGACGATACTGAGCCGCCCATCATCTGGAGATAAGACCTTCACCACCGACTGACAAGAGAACACTATAGAAGACAGTAAAAATGACTTTAATTTACATTAAGTAAAATATGGACAACATTTACAAAGACTAAAGCACCTGGGTGATGCATAGTCTATGACAAGTGACTAAATATGAAGTCTTTCCATGAAAGTCAGATGTGTGTGATGAGACAGAGCTAAATACATCTTGTGAACAAGACTACACAAAGTTACAAAGCTGCTGATTTGGTACTTGGCAGATGTGTTTGAGGTATTTTGACAGTGCTGAGATTGACCGATTAAACTTTATTGTCCTCGAGGGCAATTCTTTGTGTAGACAGCAGTATACACATACACATGCATATAACAACATATAACAACACAACAAACAAATTACGATAAATCAATTAAAAACCTAATTGCAGCAGGTATAAATTAATTTCTATATCTATTCGATTTATACAAGGAGAGTTTAAATATCCGTCCTGAAGGAAGTAGTTGAAGAGAAATATTTACACACAAACTTCCTAGAAACTGCTATAATAGAGTGCCCTCTAGGTTACAGTGTTTACTTTCATTTTACATAACATTTTTATGAAATATTTATTTATTTGTGAAAAATGCTGACATCTAAATGTATAAGCATGTTTCTTTTACCCATTTATTTTGTAATCCATTGTAAAATTTCTTAAATATTAATAATAATAATAATAATGTAAAAAATCATATCGGCTTTATATGGTCTATCGGCCCCCCTGCTTTCCAAGATATTGGCATCAGCTGTCAAAAAAACATATCGGTCAACCACTAATTATCATCAATCCTGAAAACAGTTGTTTTACGGACCACAAACTTTTGAAAAGTATAATATGTTATGACATGAACAACTAGTCCAACTGTATGAGCAGAAAAGTACTTATTGAGTTCTAATATATCTATCTATCTATCTATAGTTAGATAGATAGCTTAGGAGTAAAACAATAAGAAAAACAGGTTTTCCTATGTATAACTGTGTCACTCTGGATTGGGTTCCATATGATCCTCAAAAGATGACTTGCTCAAGGCATATTTTGAAAAATAAAACCAATTCCTGAGGTCAGCAGCAATATTTTTTTTTTTTTACATTCTGACAAAAACTGCATAAAAGTTTATTAAAAAGTGAATTAACCTGCTTTTCCAAACCCAAGCCTTGAAAACAGATAAAAAGGTATAAACAACTAATCATTGTGATCCATTTCATAGATCATGAACAAAAACCTTCAATCATACTGGACTAAATATTCTGATCCGACCTGTTTGTACAGGTGTCCACCCACAGTGGGTGTCTCAAACAAAAAGCAAGTCATTTTCTCAGGATTTGAGCCTCACCTTGATGCTCCTGTTTATCTGCACCATTCTTCATAAACTCCACCGAGTATTTGGAACGGTCCATTCCCAAAAGCTCCTGCTGCTGTTTCAGGATCTCCTCCATGAGTCTAGAGTTATTCCTCCTGAAGACACCTGTAAAACAACATGTCCCACACCCATTAGACACTATAGTTTCAGAGAGAAACCTCCATATTCCTCATCCTTTAAAGTTGGAAACAACCATAAAACCCAGCTTATAGACTTCAGCATCTGTTATATCAGAAACACCAATCTAAAGATGTTATCAGCAACCTCACACTTTCAGAAGACAAGTTTAGATCCTCAAAACTCGAGGCTAATTGAGGAACATGTCACACTGAGAGAACTCAATTTGCTGAACTCGACAATGTAGTTCAAGATCAGTGGCTTTCAACGGGTGGGAAACAGTGCTGTTCTGACAGGGAATAATCACTGTTAAATAATAAAACACAATAGAGAAAAATTAATATAAGCATCAACTTTTAAAAGGAAGGAGAAACCACTCAACAGCTGACATCTTGTTTTCTTTTCTTCCTAAAATTACTTAGTCCACAGTGGAATGTATGAATAACGAAGGTAATTTCTTGGCGCAAAAAAAAAAAAAAAAAAAAAAAAAAAAAAGGATGACCTTTAATTGATGAATCCCTATTGACAACATGATTCAGACCTCTGTTCACCCTTACCATAAATTTCTCAGTTATAAAATATCTGTCAAAGGTTAGAAGCTAAATATTATATCAGACACTTCTTTACTTCCATTGAGAAATATATTGAGGTGAAAGAGACCAGACAGATTGTTCAATTATAAAGATGAGAATAAAGGTCATATTAATATGCACTTCAAAACCTTCAAAGGGTTAAGTAGAGTTAATAATGGTATTATTAACTCTAGTTTTATTCTTGAAGTCAAGGAATAAAAAGGTTTTGGTGCAAGTCACATATATATATTAATTAATTAACTTAAATTAATATAAATTTGTTAACAAGAGGTTTTTAATCATTTAAACATATTAAATTAACAAACATACTAAAATATATATTTTAGCAAAATTTTGTTTTATGCGTTTTTATAAGTACAGGTCAGAATGAGTATGTGGTTTCAATTTTACATAAATATGTTATGCTATTGCTAAATGACGAATGAACATTATTTCACCCATATTTTGACATTTTATTTTCACATAAGTCCTTAAGTAGACACTTTAATCAGTTCACTGTATATAAATTTATACAAAATCACATGTACGTTTAATTTGATACAGAAATAAAAATGGGACTTCTCGTCTTTGACCCATATAATGAACAGATAACCATAACCATACTATCCGACATCAATATCAGCGAAACAGGTGAAGCTTTGGCATAAAGGCAATCATATGTGAACACAAAGTAAGTTACTCCACCAATACATCAATTGTGTTCATTGATCTCTTTACTCAAGTCATGGGTGTTGAAAAAACAGCATGTGACTGTCATTCACATCTCTTTATTCAATGCATAAGAATCTTACCTTGATTATCATAAACACTGACATATGAGATGCCTACTGCCATGCACCAGACCACTAGATTGGCGATGTCCGTGAACTGGATCTCCTCCTCAGTGATCAATAACCCCACATGAAGAGGCAGCTTCTCTAACGTCCTGCCATCGGCTCCCCAGCGAACCCGGCGGCTGGGCCGTTTGCCTATGGGTCCAGTCTTTTTCGGATTATGAAAGCCGAGGGCAAGGGGCAATAACAATCCCAGTACGGCCCGTTTCCACCTCCAGATGTGGACTCGGAACCAGTCGAGCAGTGCGCGCTGGACATAGAGCAACGCGTGCAAAAACCGCCACACAATCTCATTCAGTAAAGCCATGCTTCAAGGTCTTTTAAACGCGTTCCAAGTTGAATGTATCTATGGGATTCTTCATATTAAAGTAATCTGTGTACTTGGGAGCGACGTTCTATCGAAAAAAAAATTGCCATTTTGGTCAATGCCAACACCGCAGCGCGACGGCTGCCATTTTTTCATCCTGCAAACCTTTCCACTCTGAACCCGCTGCTGTGTGACATGGAGCTCTCTGATTGGACGGCTGACAGAGCGTTTGCGCGTCACTCTAATCGCTGGTCTGGGATCGGTTATGACGTTTTCTTTGCAAGTGCTAAGGCAGGAGAAGAACATTTGACGGCTGATTTCAGATCAAAATAAATCAAAATTCACACTTGCGCGAAATAGTTAAATGTGATTGGCTTCTGTACCGGTAAACGGAATGTGCATAAATCCTATTAAATGTCTATTCATTTGCCTATGAATATAAAAAGCTCAGTATTTTATGTTTACTTCGGATATACATTTCAGATTTTACTTAATTTAATAGAATATATAAAACGTTTTTATAAAACAAATTTAAAATAAATATTATATTGTATTAGATGGAGTGTAAAAAATTATATAAATGATTAATATTAAATGAACACATTCAATATATTTATATATTATCAATTTAAATGTTACTATGACAAAAATGGCTTTTTATGATTTCTTTCTAGAGGCTAACAAAACAAAGGCATCTAATAACCATCTTTTCCAATACAAATACAGCTTATTTTATTTTAACGTGTCCATATCACTGATGGTGACCAAATTGGACAAAACACTACAAAAGTGATCATTTATTGTTCATTCTTTATAAACATACAGAGAGGCAGAAAAACATTGCAGTTGTCTTCATATGTAAGGATTACATTTACGAATCATAATCATCGCATTCCTCTATGTGTTCAGTTTTTCTCTCCAATAATAAATCCCTGGTTTGCTTCTCACAGATATCTTGTGCCAGTACATAAGCTTGCCATTCATCAAGAGATTCATGGACAGGCTCGCTGCAGAAATCAGGCCTGTGCCAAAAGGGCCTTTTTGACCTCAAGGAGTCCACAGCTGCACTGTCATGGGTTTCTATCCAAATATAGAAGTTTTAGTTTTGGTAGGTTCAGTGCAGGCCAGGTGGAGAGTTTGATTTAACATCTGCAGTCGCCTGAGAGGCTTCAGCTCACTTTTATGTATCGTATCAATGTTGTTTCCTTTCAGATCCAAACGGACCAGTGTCTCTGGAAGGCTGGTATAAAAGAATATTAAAACAACTGATAAAAAAAAAACTGTTATCAACAGTTATCAAACAGTTATTATTTAACACGACCAATTAATCACATCATATTCAGTCTGATAAAATCAAAAATTAACAAATAAATGCAATATGAATAAATATAATAAATGTGTGCATGCATAAATAAATATATAAATGCATTAATAAATGGGTAAATAAAATAAAAATAAAATGTTCATTACGTAACTTAAGTAAAATAAAACATGCAATAATTTGTTTTATTTCAAGTATAGTTGCCAAGGCAATGTTTCTCATTTTCATTAAGTAATGACTTGATGTACTAAAATAACTAAAATAAAACAATATGACTGTAAAAACTATACAAACTAAACAAAAAGGCAAAACATACCAAAATTACTAAAACTGAAGTTAAAATGAAAACAAGAAAATATTCATATGAGTCATTACTTAATATTAATCATATTAATTAATGTTAATATCAAAATGTTCAAATAAAATAAAAACTATTTTATTATTTCAATGACACTAAAAAACACAGACTGACTTTACTTCAGAGGAAATCTAATTAATATCAATATGTTAAGCAGAAGGACATAGCAGAAGGCAGATTCTATACTGCTAGGCTGGTTAGTTGAATGCAGTCTCTCAGGGCATTGGCTAAAAAGTTTTGGATGGGGTCGTTTTCCAATAAGAGATGTTTCTGTAGTTTCATCCCTGCTAGTTGCTGACGAGACTTCCTGGATATTGTTTTGCCTGCAGTCCATCCAGCTGTTCAAGTTTAGGGGTCAATCTAGCAGGCAGTATTCATAGCTGGTTTCCAACTTTCACGCAGAGAAATTAGACCGGTGAAGACCCCCGTCGACTGATACTAGCCTGTTAGAGTTGACAGAAAGGGTAATGAGGTTGTGCAGCTGGGACGTGTCATGATTCCTCAGTGATCGGATCTGATTACTGTCCAAGTTCAGATGAACCAGAGACAGAGGGACTTTGGTGAAGCGGTTTGAAGACAAATCTAATGTTTTTAGAAGCTGCAGTGAAGAGAAGAACATTGGTGATATGAAAGAGATCCTGTTACCTACCACAATCAGCAAATCTAGAAAGGGCAACCTGGGGGATCCATGTATTGATTTTATTTGATTTCCATCCAGATAAATACACTCAAGGTTTTGAAGCAATGTTAGGGTGTTTGTGCGCAAGGTGCTAATCTGGTTATTCTGGAGGTTCAGGACCCGCAGCTTCAGGGGCGACACTTGTAGGCTGTGAATCCTGTTGTGGCCCAGATGGAGGATTTCCAGGCCACACTCATTGGGGTTCTATATAGAACCATAGGGTTCTTTACTCAACTCCAAAGAACCTTTTATGCTAAAAAGGTTCTATAATGACAAGAAAGAACCCCTTTGGCACAAAGGTTCCTATTATTCATTCATATTTTACATTATTCTGCAACATTTTGTATTTTTAATTAAATTATTGTTTGTAGTAACTTATCACATTTTAATCATGCTGATTTTTGGAGAAAAACTGAAATGGCACTTGTGGCAGACTGGATAAGTTCCTTCCCCTGTAATTAGAACGACAGCCAGAACATGGTATTTGTGATATAAAGGCTGCAATTAGGCTACTTGGGATGCGTCATTTGCTAGCTCTGCCCTTGGTGTGTGTGGGTTCTGCTTAAAGGTATGTTGTTAGCCGTTTGGCTACTATTGTAAGAGCTCTGGCATATCAATTAACTTAATTCATTTATTGTAGCTGGAATTTCATCTGCTTTGCGGTGGTGTGTAAGGCTGCCATTATTCCCGGCTGGGTTTGAGTTCATTCATCTTCAAATAAACTGTTGAGAATTGTGCTGTGAGCAACTGTATAACTTGTGTCTCCTGATGACCAAAATCTGGTATGTATAGATTCACTCTTTATTAATGAGTGAATTTGACAAGTTAATGAATCACTGTTTTAGCAGGACTATCTTTGGGAGCATTCCGTCCTGTTGGGGGTTGGGGTAATCACTTCCTTCATAAAACAGGATTACAACGACGTTGCTGTTTTGCTGTGTGTTTGTGTTTATTTGTCCTTCCCACTCCTGGTTGTAGCTGCTCCAACTAACTCCACACTGTTCGTGTTGGGCTGGGTGCTTCGGCCTGCCCTCCATTCTAGAATTACCAGCTTTGTATAAGCGTGTTTGTGTGGTTTCTTTGGTTTTGGAGTTTGTCTGTTTCCTTTATACTGTTTGTGTATTGTGTTTATTGTATTGGTTTCTTTATTTATTTGTTTCTTGCTTCGTTTGATTTGGCTTATTTTGTTATTTACTTTTATAATCCCTCTGTTTGTGTATCTTTTTATTAAGTGACAATTGATTTTCAGCTGAATCTTGTTCATTTGCAATTTAAGAATGCCATGTCTCCAATCAGGCTCTGGTATAACTTTGTTTGTATTTTGATTAATTGTTTTCTCTTGTGTTTTAGGCTTCTGAGCAGGGAGGCTAGTTCTAGTACCCTGGTGGTGGTGTTTGGAGCACAAAGTGTGGATTGCCGTGCGTGTGATCACTTATCACACACAGTGTGTGTGTGTGTGTGTGTGTGTGTGTGCGCGTGGGTCAATAATAATCACTCTACGGCTAGCCTACCCTGCTACAGTTAAGCCTTAGTCATTCTAGTTATGTATGTGGTGTACTGAGTTGTAGTTGTTTAACCCATTGAGTAATATCTTGGTCGTTTTAAAGTGTCTTATCTGATTATTGTGAACCTAATAAACATTTTTGTATTATGATGCCCATGTCTCTGCCCTCCATGGTAACGAACCTGTGTGTCCATGTTTAGTTCCCCCTACTTGAAAGGGGTGGCGTAGTCAGCATTAAATTAATTCTTGTTTATTATTCATTGTGCCATTTACTCCTCTGTGGCCATGCTACATTCTCTTTGTGTGATATTGTTTAACTACATAAAATGATATAAATATATAGCCTACATTTTCTAACCCCTCTTGAATGTTGTGATCATTCACATGCATTCATAAATGCATTTGAATACATTGAATTATGCAGTGAAAGAACGCACTCAAAATGCACACAAGCCACACGCACTAGTATGACTTCATCATGTAACTTTACATTAGCCTAGATGAGTGCACTTTGTAAAATGATTTGCAATCCAAAAACTGACTCAAATGATTCGCGAACCCGCTCCGAACTCCCGAACTGATTCGCGATCCCGCTCCGAACTCCCAAACTGACTCAAATGATTCGCGATCCCCAAACAGACTCAAATGATTCGCGAACCCGCTCCGAACTCCCGAACTGATTCAAATGATTCGCGAACCCGCTCCGAACTCCCGAAATGATTAAAATGATTCACGCTGCCAAACTGACTCAATCGATTCATGCTCCGTACTCCCAAACTGACTCAAATGATTCGCTAACCCGCTTTGAACTCCCGACCTGACTCAAATGATTCGCGAACCCGCTCCGAGCTCCCGAACTGATTAAAATGATTTACGCTCCGAACTCCCGAACTGATTCAAATGATTTGCGATCCCCAAACTGACTCAAATGATTCGCGAACCCGCTCCGAACTCCCAAACTGACTCAAATGATTCGCGAACCCGCTTTGAACTCCCGGAACTGACTCAAATGATTCGCGAAACGCTCCGAACCATAGACATAATATAGGTAGACGCCTCATAGACTGACGCTGCCTATTGGAGCGGACGTATCAGCGCGGCGCCATCTTGGATGGGTCCCCAGTGCGCCGCCCCCTGCATTTATTTCTACTGAGTAGTATTATTTCAGTAATAGTAATTATTTTTGTTAATATAAATAAATGACTAGTTCTATGCACTTTGGGTGTGCTTTTTTTCAGTATTCATGGGACTTTTTTATGTGTATTACATTTTTACATTTTAGGCTCTTGATGTTTGTCAATTATATGAAATATTTAATCCAGAAAGGACAAAAGAAATAATCATGAATGAACCCTTAAAAGGTTCCATATAAAACCTTTCTCCTGGTTACAAAGAAACTAAAGGGTTCCAAATACGTAGTGCCTGATAGAACCTTTTAAGGTTCTACATAGAACCTTTTCTTCTAAGAGTGCAGAGGGCAGGCCACGGTGAAGCTGTCTCACACTGTTATTTATTTTTTTAAGGTCCAGAGTTCTTAACAACATGTGAGATATGAACACATTGCATAATCTACTCGATCCCACCAGATGACAGAACTACTTCTTCAAAGCCTGGCAGACCAGAAAAAGCTCTGACCTATAAATAACATAATCTGATTAAAATCTACCAGTATAATAGGCAATAAGAATACATGAATAATAATCATTAAAACTTTAATGAGATGGTATCGATAGATAGGTATCATAGATGGTATGATGATAGCATGTAAATAGCAGTGTTAGGAAAAAAATCACATAGTACAAAATGTAAAACATTAAACTAAGATTTCAAGAAAATGAATAAGAAAAACAATATTTCATCCACCAGGAGTGAATGAATTGATAACTGAATGAATTGATGATAATGATGATAGTCTATAGAATCTGCTTAGACACATATGGACTGATTGACGGATAGACAGACAGACAGAAGGACAGACAGACAGACAGACAGACAGACAGACAGACAGATAGATAGATAGATAGATAGATAGATAGATAGATAGATAGATAGATAGATAGATAGATAGATAGATAGATAGATAGATAGATAGATAGATAGATAGATAGATAGATAGATAGATAGATAGATAGATAGATAGATAGATAGATAGATCTGGTATGTTGACTGCAGAGTAAGACACACAGAAAAAGGCAGAATATCATCATTCTGAGAAAACAGCTTCACACACAGCATGAAATACCTGAGCCAGATTCAGTGAACAATGGCTGAGATCATCATCTTGGTAAGAAAACAAAATTTGACACCAGCAAGGAACTGACTTCTCAGCAGTAGAGTGACCTGTCTGTTTGCAAATGTTAGAAACTTGCTGATAAAGTATTCACAACCTATTAGTTAAACAAATGCATTTCATCCTTTAAAATAGTTGGTGTCAGGAATATTAACTTCACAAAAGGAAGTTTTAAAACCAAAAATGTATAAAAATGTTGTATTTTGGACTACTGGCTTAAAAAAATACTAATATGAATGACTGTATTTTATAACATAAAGTTTTAATTTCTAAAACTTTGTGTAGTTTTTATATATAAAAAATATAATATATATTTTTTTATTTCAGTTTTAGTTTTGATCAAATTAAACTAAATTAAAACAAGAAATGTTGCCTATTTCATTGGATTTTTATTCAGTTAACCTTTATTTTATTACAAGTAGTTAATTATAATAACCCTGATAATAAGTCTAAAGGTATTATTATTTCATCAAAATGTTCTCTAATACAGGCTTACATAAATAAATATTACAACTATTAAACAATATTAGCAGCGTGTATGGGCATTATTAACACTTGCAAATATATTATAGAGTTCAACAACTAATAAAAGGATAATAACTACTGTATTTATGTATTATGCTACAGACGGTCTGCTGTAAATTCCCACGAATCGATTCGCTCGTCTATCGACGGTCTCATCGTGTGGCAGGCCAAACTAATCAATCCACGCTGCTGACTTATACGATGATCTCGGATTTCCTGGTCAGATGAGATAACACGGAAAACACATAAGCAAATCATCACTCTCACTCAATCTCATCAGACGTCTGTTGTTAATTTAACTTAGACGGCCCGGTGATCGCACCGAGTAAAGGATTAAATTCAAGTTATCAGTGTGTTGTCCCTGTATCCGTGTTAAAGATGTCTGTGTCCGCCGGCGGTTCTGTATCTCCGGGCTCGGGCCTCTCCTCCGGTCCCGCCGCGGCTCCCGGCTCCGGTATGTCCATGTTCCGCTGGCTGGAAGTGCTGGAGAAGGAGTTTGACAAGGCGTTTGTGGACGTGGATCTGTTGCTGGGAGAGATCGACCCGGATCAGGCTGATATCACATATGAGGGCCGTCAGAAGATGACCAGCCTCAGCTCGTGTTTTGCTCAGCTGTGTCACAAATCCCAAACCATCTTTCAGCTCAACCACAAACTAGAGGTGAGGAAAATAGATGGATATTTTGTTAAGTTTTAGTTTTTTTCGTTTACTTACATACATTAGAACTGTATGTATTTGTCTTTTGAATGTTTTGATCTGAATGTTTAGGACTGACCCACTAGTAGTACTCTGTGTCTTATACATTAATCATGTGTAAGTCTTTAATTATTTTACTTTGCAAAAATAGAATATAAATAGGTTCTCTGAATTTTCAGCTTCATGTTTCAGATGGATTTCGAACTGTATATGATACAACCAATCTAAACTCACTGAAAGTACCATGTACATATAGCTTTGGCACATAAATATAGCATTTGCTACCATATACATGGTACCTTTTTGAAAGGTTTAGGATTCCCATGGACTTAGAAAACTTGGAAATATCAGGGATTTTTTTAAGCGTAATTTCCACATTTGGAAAAGTAATGGAAATTCAGTATGTCGTGGAAATGTCCCTACGTGGTTTCAGTTTTGCAATACACTGCAACATTTAATTGACTGTAAATTGTTCTTTTGAAAAAAAAAAAAACACTGAAATGAAGCCTGCTCTATTAAAAGATTACATGGATAGATGTCAACAGTGCATCATTTGCATTCTGAATTATTTATTTGAATCCTTGTATTCTGTTTCAATAATGTTCTCTCTCATTGTGTAAACAAGAGCTTTTCATTCCACGTAGCAAGCTTTTGTGCAACTTAAAAGATGACTAAATTTGATACGTAATAACAGTTTGGTGCTTTTGGTCAATAAGTAAGGCTTACTGTGCGTTCACACCGCCGGCGTCTAGAGCGTCAAAAATCGCTCTTGCCGCTCTGCTCACGACGCTGCAGAAAGATTCATGAGCGCTCAGATGCTCTGACGTAGATCGAATGCTTATTTTGAATTTAAAGCGGCCGCAAAGCAAACAGCTTGTTGATCTCGTGCAGACTAACCACAAGGAGGGTAAAGTTATAAGTTAACCTCATTAAATATTGTTGTGGACTAAATATTAAGATCCTTTACTTAAAATGAACAATCTCAGACACCTTGGTCCACGTATCACTTTTAATCTATTTTTCATGTCCCTGTACGTAAACAGGGACACATCATAGATTATTGCAAACGCGAAACAGCAATAATCAACCTGTCCTCCATTGTGCTTGGGAACTAATGGTCGGAGCTGCGTTCTCTGGAATCCTCTCAAGCGGTGAACTTCTACGTTCCGATTGGTTGCTGCCCAACCGCGTCATAGATCATTACCATAAAGTTGCCCTGATTTCAACTCTCCTCGACGCTCTCAACGGCCAAGTCGCGCCGCGCCGCTCCTCGCCGCTGCTCGACGCCGGCTCACATTGAAAATGAATGACTTCCGGCCACTTTGACGCTCTCGACGCTGGCGGTGTGAACGCACAGTTACAGTACAGTTAATCTGGTTATTATCGCACTATAAACCCAACAGGGTGATCAAAACACCTACGCAAAGCAAGATGTCATGATGGACATGACTCTTGTACGTCTTGTGGATATTTACAGCAAAGGTTTTACATTTGAATGGGAAAAATTTGGCAGTGGCTCAAGTGGTAGAGCAATGCATAGCAGCGCAAGGTTGTGGGTTCGATTCCCAAGGAACACATGTTAGGTAAAAACTGTTAGCCTGAATGCACTGTAAGTCGCTTTGGATAAAGGTGTCTGATAAATGCTTAAATTTAAATGAGCTTCCTTGTATTGTCAAAAAAAAAAAAACTGGATAGCTGGTTAACTCATGTAATTAAATGGCCTGTTATGTTGTCTTCAGTCAGTATGCTCGTCACTTCATGTAGGCTGTCTGATAAATAATGCATGTGTCCTTAGAAATTAATGCACTTGGTGTTTTGTTTATTTAATTTTTCTCTGGACACACAGATGGCAGTATCTGGATGTCAACTGCAGAAACAAACAATATATGTTGCCAGTTCAGTAGCAGGTTTCTTTATCCACAGGAAATGCTTTGCATTTGGTGCAAATCATGTTGGTGTAGTCACAAAACTAGGTGGACGGCTGTCATATAAAAACCTGTTAAACCTGTTTAGGCAATACCAGACTGGCATTCTCCTATTTAAACTAACTGCAGTGTATCACATAACTGATCCCTTAACTTTAACAACAGCATAACATTTACTTATGTGCCAGAAAATCTTTCACAAGTGAATCGTCTTTGCTGTGGAGAAATCACTTGAGTCCTGCAGATAATAACAGGCTGAAGTGACTAGTGGTCGACCGATAAAAGTTTTTGCTGCCGATATCTTGGAAATAAAAGAAATAAAAAAACAACAACAGGGCACTCAGTATTCTGAGAAGTTTGTGTGCATTGGGAATCATATTTTTTCAAATAAAGCCAGGGTTATAATCATTTTACAAACAGCACACAGTGAAAATGACATGAATATTACAGTGGTCAAATGCATAAAGCGCAGCATAATTTAAAATCACAAGTTTAAAGTTTAAAACCTTCAATTCACACGGAACGACCATCACACAGAGATCATGCTGGATAAAAATGCACACTTCACAAGATCTCCCAGCTGTACTTTTTTTTCTCCAGGATTTATGATATTAAATGTTCATTATTCGTTTCAAAGATTTGTTTAAATGATATATATATGCATATTTGCTTAATGCTGACGGCAAACAAGAAAGTATTATAATGTTTCCCTATTACTAATAATATAATAGCAATCGTTATAATAGTTTTTGTATACATTAATTCCTAAGTTTAAACCGTTTTATCTAATTATTAGACAGACTTCCATAACCGTGTAAGACAGAACTGCTAACGATGGTGAACAAGAGGGAGAATGTGAGCACTGTGTGCTAAGGTGATTATCGGTCGATACCGATATTTGCAAAATGGCAAATATTGGCCGATATTACGGTCGACCACTAGTAGTGACTCACCAGTATAATTGTGTGGGAGGCTGAACTTAAAATAACTCTGTGGTGTTAACATTGTACTAGTCCAAAACCCTTAGCATTGGGGTTCCAGAAAAAAAAAAATCTTTGTTAGAAAATATACCAACATTACTTCTTATAGTCAAAACGAAACTGCATCGTCATCCCGTAATGTGATGCATTGCTGAAAGGGATTTATTATACCAGTTAATTTTTGTCATGTCAAATTATGTTTTTAGTGGGGGTCCCTTAATAAGTGTGCTTTGCATTATCTATTTAAAAGTTTTCACAGCAAATATAGTTCTGGAAATGTCGTGTTCGGAAATGAATGCCATTTAAAACATTGCCAATACAGAAATTTACATTCAGATAGAAGTTTTTGCTTTTTCTGCGTCTTAAAGTTGTGCTGAAACAGAAGCAGCAACAGATTTTTCTTCTGAGTTTGTGATGCACATTTCATTAAAAATGGATTATTAAAAAATAAAACAATAAAAAGTAATGGTGCGGGCCATGGTTCTATCCGTTAGTTGTTGACTGGATGCAGGCAGATCTGAATGTGAGCTTGTTGACGACTGTAAAAATGGACCTGGTTTACGCAGACTATATAATTTGAGAAATCCAGCAAACGTCACCAGAGAGTGAAGTCTGTTGTTTCACAGGAAGATCAAATTTGTAAAAAAAAAAAAAAATGGATGACTTTATCACAATTACATAAAAAACAACCATTTAAAATGTTCAGAATTCATATCAATGCTCACTTTAAGTGATATATCAGCCTTAATAATTTTACAAACATGGATTAACACATTAAATAGGGTACATTTTGGTTTCGTGCTGACTTCATCTGCTCCTGTGATGTCATTTTCCAAAGGATCCACCCAAAAATCTGTACCAAACACCCTCTCTGAAGGCTGCTACTGTATGAAAGTTCTTGGCTTGCAACAATGAGGCATTTTTCTCTAGTCTTAGGCTGCAACCCTCACACTGAACTCCCTTGAGGGACTTTGGTGCCATCGTTTCGAATCAGACTCAGTTGCATTGTTTAGTTCAGGGAAGATATTTGGTTTCACTAGTAGAAGTGTTGTTACTATGGAGTTACTAGCATTTTAAAGTAGACTACGTCAGTTTTTATTGGGAGGGGCTGCAGTGGAAATCTAAAATATTCAGAGTGGTCGTTGGTTTCAGATTCACTTCTCTTGCTGCACTTGTTTCAGAACAACTACTGACAGATAACTGAACCTTCTCTGCTGTGTTGCTGCTGAATATGAGAGTCCCTCAGCTAACCTTGGCTATCCAGCAGAGACGGGGCGCATAAATAAATGAGTAGTTCTTTTATGAGAGGACATTTATTTCTGTTCTTCATGCAGCTTCCTTACTTAAGCTGATTGAGCTGCTGTCTAATGGCAGAGCCTTGCAATGGGGCACGGGATGTCATTATTCACCAGGGCTGCGGTTGTTGATGAGCGTGTCAGATGAGAGTATGCTCTTCAGAAGGGAAGCGGAAACTTAATGAACAGTTTTGGAGAAAAAAAGAAGCTTGTTTATGCTTAGGATAAACCTAGGATGAATGAAATGTGACTCTGTACAGATTTGTTGGCATATCAGTCTCAAATCTTATTGGGAAAGTGGATCAGAAAAAAATTAACTCAGTCCAAACGACATTCATACGACATTCACAATTTTAAATCTAATTTTTCAAATGACTTTCGAACAGTGAGATTGAATTTCAAGTAGTTTCTTGTATCATTCAGGACTGTAACGTCATATGCAAATTCTCAATTAATGTACTATGTAGGGAATGAACATGCATGACTGTGTAAGTTATGTAATGCCTCGTAAGACAAAATGTTCAGTTTTCCATCCTCTCATTTTAAAGGAATAGTTCAAACAAAAATAAAAGAAAAAATACCAAAAAGTTTACTCATACTCACTTCATCCAAGATGTAGATGAGTTTGTTTCTTCGTCAGAGCAGATTTGGAGAAATTTAGCATTACTTGCTCACCAGTGGATCATCTGCAGTGAATGGGTGCCGTCAGAATAAGAGTTCAAAAAGGTGATGAAAACATAACAATAATCACAAATAATCTACACCACTTCAGTCCATCAGCTAATGTCTTGTGAAGTGAAAAGCTGCATGTTTGTAAGAAACACATCCATCGTTAAGATGTTTTTCAGTAAATTTTCATTTTTTTAATGAACTATTCCTTTAAAAGGACTCACTGCGAGCTAGGATCGAACTAGAGTCGTTCACATAGCTCAACATGACTGAAGACTTGCACTAATCGCTAGTCCAGAGTCTAGTCGCTCAAAAAGCCACAAATTGCAGTTTGATTGTTAGCATGAAATTTGTCTCCATTTTCGTAAATCTGTAATCTGTCTGGATTGGAGAAAGATGGGTCAATACTTCATATACAGACACTACTTGAGTCTGTACAAGTATGATTTATGTGTGTGTGTGTGTGTGCGCGCTTCAGGCTCAGTTGGTGGACCTACGGTCGGAGCTGACAGATGTCCAGTCGGAGAAAGCTGTGGTGGAGGAGGTGGTTCATGAACAGCTTCTTCAACTCCACGCCATGCAGCTCAAACTCCAAGCCAAAGGCGGACAGGCGGTCGACTCGGACTCCATCAAGGACAGGATGGTGAGCACAGAACCAGATTCCTGCACATGTAGCAGAACCAAGACATTTGTTGTTGTGAGATTAATGGAGGAATTTGCTTCCATTGGGGGTGTCAGTGAGGCCTCTGATGTGAGGAGATTAAGATGAACTAGTTGAGTGGGATTTCGAACAAGCCAATCAAATTTTTCCATCTCACAGGCCCATCTCAAAAAAAGCATTAATTAATGAACCATTAGCCTGGTTTGCATACAGTACTTTTATCATGGCGTTTAGCAAACAAACCACAGTCTATCAATGTGTGCTGTAGGTTTAGTTTTCTATTCACTAGAATCAATGCCTCAACCATCTCTATGTGCGAATATCCATATTCCACAGTACAGACCAAAAGTTTGGAAACATTACTATTTTTAATGTTTTTGAAAGAAGTTTTCTGTTCATCAAGCCTGCATTTATTTGATCAAAAATATAGAAAATATTGTGAAATATTATTACAACTTAAAATAATAGTTTTCTATTTGAATATACTTTAAAAAACAATTTATTCCTGTGATGAAAAGCTGAATTTTCAGCATCATTACTCCAGCCTTCAGTGTCTCATGTAACATTCTAATAATATATATTCTAATAAAATATTTTCTTTACTATCACTTTTATCAATTTAACACATCCTTGCTGAATAAAAGTAAAAAATGACTGACCCCAAATTACTGACCAGTAGTGTACATTGTTATTACAAAATATTTATATTTTAAAAACATAGCTTCTTTTTTTTCCCCTTTTTATTCATCAAAGTATCCTAAAAAAGTATCACATGTTCTGAATAAATATTAAGCAGCAGAACTGTTTCCAACTTTGATAATGAATCATCATATTAAAATGATTTCTAAAGGATCATGTGATAATGATCCTAAAAATTCAGCTTTGCATCACAGAAATAAATGATAATTTAAAGTATAATACATTTAAAAACAATTATTTTAAATTGTAATAATATATCACAATATTACATTTTTTTTCAGTATTTTTGATCAAATAAATGCAGGCTTGATGAACAGAAGAAACATCTCAAAAACATTAAAAATAGTAATGTTTCCAAACTTTTGGTATGTACTGTACTTTTTTGCTTAAGATTACATTTAACAGTGTTACTAAGTTATTAAGGTAATGGCAAATGTAATCGTACACTTGTATGTCTTCAGGATTACATGGATGTATGCTTCAGTTTATTCAGCCGTAAACAACGAGGTGGCTATAATAGCCTGGTCCACTTATCATCACATGTGTCTAGATACTTTTGACTGTATAGCATAGCTGTGTCATTTGATGGTCTTGTTGTAATTATGGTATCTTTGTATATTCAGCTGTAATGAACACTAACAGGCTCTGGTTGGGTTGGCACTCTGCTCTGTGTCTTCCTGACTTAACCCTACTGATGTAAGGATGAACGATGATGCTTCTGTAACCGGCCTTCCTGTTTAACCCCACTTCTCTAACCTTTGACCCTCTGTTTTTCTTCTCAATCTTAAGCCTGTGCCTTCAGTGGAGGACAAGGTAAGTTTTGCATTGTTTTGAGTCCATGTGTGTCCCATCTAACTCCACTCTTCCCCTCTGTTACTGCTGCCTGCTTTAACCATCCCTGATGTACAACTGTGATCTTTTTGTGTACTAGTAGTTTAACAGCTAGAGGTGAGAGATATATTGGTGATTGATATATAATTCGCTGAAACCTTGGAAAATTGAACCAGCTGATGGACTGGAAAAAATGAAAACGATAAACAACCAGTATCGCCCACCACAAGCTGTCGAGTGCGGTCATTTTCTGGTAACGGGTGAAATTTTGTGGGCAATATCCACTGTTTATTTTAAATAGGAATCTGGATGATCGTGAGTTTCACATGAAGGCGAAAATGTTTCTTTCCTAGATTTCGCCTCAAGTTCAAGTTGGTCACACAAATTCATCACATTGATTAAGAGAAAGCTGCTTGGTTTGAAAGTGACTCGCGGCATTTTTGCCAATAGACTTTTTTTGCCTGCGAAATTTCACTTCAATATCAGGAATGAGACCACACCTTTAGTTGGTGCTTTAGTCGAGCGATATCAGCCCTGAAGTTCAGTTTTGGGACATGGCTAACGCTAGATGTGTCTTTTTTTCACTCCAGGAGTTGTAACAAATGAAGAGATGTCATTCAAGTTGCTTCATTTCATACTATTGGTGAACTCGTAGTAATTATGATGTTAAATCTACATTTGTTACAATTCTCTTTTCTGTGCACACATTTAGTGGTACGTTTAAGCTAGAGTGTATGTTTGTCATGTGATCTCACCTGGCCTGTCATATGTACTGTTGTGAAGTAGGTCTACTGTTTCTTGTCTTATTGGGCAACACGTTGGAAAGGCTGTTAATGACAGTGATTTAATGCGGCTCTGATGATGGGATGACGTTTGGGATGTATCGATTCACTCAACTCGCGATAGAATTTCCTTGGTTGCTGCTGTAAACAAAGTGCTTATGAACACTGCTTTAATATGAAAATGAAAGTCACATGACATGTGGCCAAGTACGGTGTCCCATACTCCGAATGTGTGCTCTGCATTTAACCCATCCAAGTGCACACACACATCAGTGAGTAGTGAACCCCCCAGAGATTCATTCATATAAAGTTCTACCCCACAACTGTATCACGAATGGTGTTATATCTCAACTGATTAGAATCATCACATGTTTGTATCGATATTTAACTGGTTCACTGTGCATCGATACATCCCTAGATGAGTATACGACATGGTCAGAAGGTTTGGTGCTCAACTGCTCACCTCTCGTCTTTGGTTGATTACGTGTCACAGGAGAAGGAACTGGAGGCCAGTAAGAAGGAAAAAGTGAAGGAGGCCAAGTTGGAGGCAGAAGTGAAGATGTTGAAGAAAGAGAACGAGGCCCTCCGCAGGCACATTGCGGTACTACAGGCTGAGGTGTACGGAGCCAGACTGGCCGCCAAGTATCTGGACAAAGAGCTGGCTGGGAGGTAAGAGAAAGCATTGTTCCTCTGTTCGGATTGACCGTTATCTGGGTGATTTCTTCCACATAAAGAGCCACGATTGGCACAGAGTTCTAGCTGTCAGTTTAAACCTGAATGCTCTTTATTTTATTCAGGGTGCAGCAGATCCAGTTGCTCGGGCGAGACATGAAAGGACCGGCTCATGACAAACTGTGGAACCAGCTTGAAGCTGAGATTCACCTGCACCGCCACAAAACAGTGATCCGAGCCTGCAGGGGGCGCAACGATCCCAAAAAACCCTTGCCATCACCTGCGGGGCATGTAAGACAACACATTCAGTTCATTTGCGAGTTGGTAAAACTGCATGCAGAAGGTGAACTTGAGGTACATCACAGTCAACTTTGACTAGACAAGTGTATGATGTGCCTTCAGGGAATTTCACCCCAAAATCAATATGAGAAGTAATTTTTTAAATTTATTTCAGGGTTATTATTGCTAACTAAAGCCATAAAAAACATGAACAGAAATACAAAACCTAAATGAAACAAAATAGAAAAAAAAAATCAAAACTTATTTCCAATTAGGTGCCATATCAACATTTCTTATTTTCATTTACCGTTCTAAAAGAACTAAAGCAAAACAAAATTTAAAAAAAATGAAAACAGAAAATAAAATTTGTAAAATAACAAAAACTGTAGTAGTATATCAATAATAATGAAATACAATAGATTTTTTTTTTTTTACAAGAAATTTTGCATTAAACAATCAAATAAAATGAAATTATTGAATTTATGATATTCATCTCAAAATCTGTCACCACTGATAAACTTCTACTAAATATATTGTAGAAACGTAATTTTCTGTAAAGTTGTATCGTGAAAACAGCTATATAAATAAACTAAAAAAATAACAATATTGATTTTAAAAATAAAATGTTACGGCCATTAAGATTTTTTGCTCTAACAATCAAAAATCTTGAAAATTGTATTTAAATGTTAATATTGACTTACATTTAAAAGTATATTATATATTTACATGTAAAAGTCTTTAAAATGTTATATTTAAATTATTAATATATTTTGGATATATTAAATATTAAGATTTTTCAAATATTGACAGTAAAAATTACATTTAAACTGATATAAAATTTGTAGTCTTTAGTCTTTTATGAAAATAAATACACTTAAATATAATAAATATACTATATAATGCCAGTCACGAGAAAATAAAATAATGTCACAATATAAACAATACACTAGTCTATGTAATAAGCGTAATCATTTATATGCTATTTTGTGTGTTTGATTTAGTGGTGAACTATATTCCTGTGATTCGTTCCTGATTCTGTATGTTTATATATGTATATTTGCCTCTCCAGGACACAGATTCTCTAAAAAAGTCCCAGGGAGTCGGCCCTATACGCAAAGTGGTATTGACCAAAGAAGATCATGAAGGACTTGGCATCTCCATTACTGTGAGTTCAACCGATTTGATATTATATGCATGCTAATTCATCTGGATTCAATGGATGAATCGAAGATCAAAGTCCTGATTTGATGTTTGCATTGGAATTCATACAGGGCGGGAAAGAGCATGGCGTTCCCATCCTCATCTCCGAAATCCACCCCACCCAGCCTGCAGAGCGCTGCGGAGGACTGCATGTGGGAGATGCCATCTTAGCCGTCAACAACATCAACCTAAGAGACGCAAAGCACAAAGAGGCCGTGACCATCCTCTCACAGCAGGTGAGAGACACACTGCAGTTCGCAGCCCGGCGAGGGGGCTGTCAGATCAGGAACAGCACATCACCTGTAACTTATTATTACAACCATGTTCAAGTCCCATCCTAACACCTGCAAAGAACCTCCCAAAGGTTAAGACGTTCTTTAATTGGGCTTGTGAGGTGTAATTACTAATGGTTTGAATAAAACATAACCGTTAAAAGAATAGTTCTCCCAAAATTGTCATTTCCTCTTGTTATTCCAAACCCATTTGACTTCTTTTCTGTTAAACACAAAAACTGGTCACTCTTTCCAGTTTAATGAAAGTGAATGAGGACTTAATAAATCATTAGTGGTTTATATGACTCATGCACATGACTTCTGAAGTCATATAATAGCTCTCTGTGAGAAACCAAAGGTTATATTTACCTCCCGTTACAAACACAACTGACATGTTTACACAGATTCACAGGGTTTATTTTCTCTGCAGAGGGGGGAAATCGAGTTTGAGGTGGTTTACGTGGCTCCAGAGGTGGACTCTGATGATGAGAATGTGGAGTATGAAGATGACAGCGGTCACCGCTACCGTCTGTACCTGGACGAGCTGGAGGAGGCGACAGGAGCCAGTCACAACAATGGCACTGCTGACTCCGCTCCCCTACAAGGCAAGTGCACCAATTCATTAACAGCTTTTTACAGCATTTATTAATCTGTGTAAACTTATAAGTATATTGGTGTTCATTCTTTGTTTGCTCAAAATATATTAATATTGCACTGTAATTTATTTAATACATTTTGTTATTTATCCTTAATACTAAGGCTATGAATAAATAATTAATGCTACAATAATATTGATGTTACTTTAAAACACACATTTAAATCTATGTAAATTAATAAATGTGCCATTGTTGTATTTCAGCTTATACTATTGTTCATTGTCAATTCATGATGATAATTTTTTTTATCAATAAATCTTTTTATCTTTCAAGCTAATATAAGGCAATAAGACAAATAAGAATGAATGAATAAATATTATGATATATAAAATAATGATAACTAGTAATATTAAAGTTAATTGAAAATACAACTTGAAACATTCAAAATTTATTATGTCATAAATTATAAGTTATAAATTTATAAAGTCATATTAACCTGTTATTTACTGTTAATTAAAAAAATATATATATATATATATATATATATATATATATATATATATATATATATATATATATATATATATATATATATATATATATATATATATATTAGTATCTTATGCTCTATAAGGCTGCATTTATTTGATCAAAAATATTGTAAAGCAGTAATATTGTGAAATATCATTACAATTTAGAATAACATTTTACTATTTTAGTATATTAGGAAATGTTATTTCTTCCTGTAATGCAAAGCTGAATTTTCAGCATCATTACTCCAGTCTTCAGTGTCACATGATCCTTCATTTGCTGCTCAAGAAACATTTCTCCTTATTATTATTATTAATTTTGAAAAATGCTGTACTGCTTAATATTGTTCTGGAAAGTGTGATACATTTTTACTATTCTTTTATAAATAGAAAGTTTAAAATAAAAACATTCATGAATATATTTATTTTCACTTTTGAACAGTTTTAATAAAAGTATAAATTACTTTCCCTCAAAAATTGAATTCTTAATGTCCCAAAATGTTTGCACTGTACTATATGCAGTGATATTGTTATAGTCTATGCAGCAGTTTAATCATTAAAACCAAAGCCTAATGGTAAATTGTGAATCTGATCTGAACTGACCAATAGTTTTCTTTCTCCTCACAGCTGTAGGGAAGCACTTAGTGAACAACAGAACAGAGAACGGAGATACTGCCTTGTCCAGTGAATGCCCCTCAGACGACAAGACCTCCAAGACAGCAGAGACTGCAGAAAGTTCCTCTTAGAGCTCCAGACAAACAGAAGGATCCTGGAGATGAGAGACCAGAAAGAGATCAAGTCTGCACGTGTATAATATGTAACATACCAGATTCTTCTTTGTTTCTGCCGTTTGGAGAACAGACTACTTCAGCGTCCACTGGAAATGGATGAACCACTGAGAGAAGAGGACATATTGTTACTCAGTGGCCACAAAGGACTGTTTGCAAATGTATGTCACCATCTTGCTTTATGGTTGTAAAGAAACTATGACAATTTACACAGACGAGTAAAGTGATAGGATGGAATTATATAATATAAGAGTTGATTTCCTCTTTATGTAACCTCTCTGTGCATTTAATAACCTTCCATAGGGGAGATGAATATGAGCTCTAATGTAGGGCTCCGACTTTAATGATTCACTCTTCTTCTCTTGTATTGAAATAGATGGATATAGCAGTGAGTTACTGTTTGCTCAGAATGTATGCACATTGTTTTTAACCTCTCTGTTTTAGCCTGATGTGATCCTGTACTTCGCTGTCCTCTGCTCTAAACTAAAGCAAAGGCAAACAGAAGGATGCTGCTTCCTGATTTGCTCACATGGTGGTCAGTAGGTGACGGGGACAGAAACGACACAGCATTTTTTACTAATAGTAAACATCCATATGCTTTCATTTTTATGGTATACTTCAAGAATAGAAGTGGAGAGGTGCCATTCAGTTGGTCCAAAATAAATGTTGGGGTGGATTTCATAGAATCCAGGTCTTGCACCCCCCCATGAATATATTACTTAATGCAAAAATCTTTAAAAACTTAATTTTCTGTGGCAGTTTTTTTAATTTCCAATAAAGGACATAAATCAGGATCAAATTTACAATGCAACTTGGTTTCAATATTTAATAGTCAAAAAAAATGTATACTGAAAAGTGAAATTTAAAGGTTAATCCGCTTATTTCGATTTGAATAATACTTCATGGAACTGAATTAAACTATTTTCTATATTTAAAAAATAATAAACCTTTTTTTTTTCGTATTTCAGGACAATGAAACACACTTCCCTCAAAAACAAAAACATTGTAACATGCTACTTTTTAATTTCATTAAATTCCGTAAAAAAATAAATAAAACAAAGTATGACATCCAAAACAATGTCACAATGCAAAAACAAAAAATACTAATAATTATTGTTCCTAAAATTAAACATTATTTTCTTCATTTAATAAAAAAAAAGTACCTTTTTTTTTTATTTTAATTTATTTTAAGGTGAAATGTGACCAAGACATTTCTTGACAGCTTTCATAAAATCCACCCTTACATGTCTATCAAGGTATTTTTAAACCTCTTTACAATGTCCATCTAGAGCTGATCGTGCCATTGAACCTATTGTATTAACAGTGTCTGTGGAAAAGATACGGATATGAACAGATTAGGGAAGTGCATTTTTATTCTGTGAAATAAAAAAACATAAGAGTAAAAAAATTGAGAATGAGGATTCTCAACAACTACCTTGCCCTATATTCATTCTCAGTAGAGTTGGCTGTAGTGCCTCAAAATCTGTGAATTGTAAGATTATTACTGTTAGAAGAGTTCCTGTAATCATCAGTGTTGCTTTCCTACCATTGAGTTATTTAACATATCACTTTCTCAATCCGTTCTCTCACTAGCATTTTCAGAAAGGTGTTTATCACATTCTCGCCATTTAATGCTCCCTTCTGAATGTCTGTACGTTGATTATTCTATATTTAAATAAAACATATGGGCTGCATAGCAATAAAACATTCCTTAGACAATTACTGTAATTGTCTCAGGTGTTTGTAGATGTTAGGCAGATGAGGGCAGTCGGGACAATCAGCTCATTAGCCGTAAGGTCTTTTCTTATTAGTATGTTTACTGGTTCAGTGGACTGTTGTAAGTTTTATTTTCTTGTTACTGATCTTGGGAGATGATTTGTGAGATGAAATGCTTCCCACACTGCCAGGGCATGGCACCGCACAGATAAAACTTTGACGTGGAGGAACATTTCTCCTTTTTATAGCCAGTCCTTTTTTGTGATTTCTTTTCTGTTAACTTTGTTTATCCAGTGTCATGGGAAATATCATAGGGAGATTGGGAATAAATGTTCCTCATGTAGTTATTGTATGACATGCAATGTTTCAATAAACATAAATTGATTTGCCCAGATCATCGTGTTTTGTTGGGGTGCAGTTGCAGTAACTGATTTAAACGTGAGGTGGCAGTACGTCTTGACATAACGATGGACTGTATAAAAACAAGTACGAAACACTTAAGCCTGCTGCTATATTCGATTTGTAAAATTGACGTTCATCTCGCAATTATCGTTTTACATAAGTAAAAGTCTGGATGATAATACCGCGTAAAGAAAGTTGCGGCAGAAGCTATGCGCTCATGAATATTAATTACGTAACGTGACGTAAGGCAGAATGGTCGCGAGGCAAATGGAATATCCAAGTTAACTTTAAACTTTTATTGACTATTTAATTTTAATATATGTATTATAATATAATATATGACGTTGCGCCTTGTAAAGGCAATGAAAGCAGCGTAATACCGATCTTATTAATATTCATAATCTAGTAGGATTCGATATTTAACGCGCAGGTGTGAACTAGCCCACCGAAAAAGTCGCGCTTCCATAAAAGGCCTGCATACAAAACACAAAGCTGTATTGCGAGCCTTTTAGGTTTATGACAGCCTCTTCTCAGTGCTAATATTTGATATGCTAATATTTGATAACGCATAATCGTTAAATACAAAGCTGCCCGCGCAGATGACTAAGATTTTATAATGTAATAATGTTTGTTTGTTACTAAACTGTTACCAAACTGTCTGCATGCCTTACGTCTTAATATAGGCCTATATATTTACCATATGTTATACCTGTTCTTTCCTTCCTGTATGATCGCATTTGCACATACACCAGAATCGGATACACATGGACTCATATTAACATTTGTTGCAGTCGGACAGGCCTGGGATTCACTGCTGTGCTTTAATGTTACAGACTTTGGGTGTGAAATGTGATGCAGGGCGCCTGAACGGTAGATTTAGACAGCAGGGCCACCATCAGCTGCTGCCCCATAACTAACACTCCAATGTTACATTCCTGATCACTGTCCCACAGGGACACCTCATGTGTGACATCCAGCTTTCACCAAATACTTACATAATAATGACGAATACTCACTTTTTTAGAAGACATATGCATTTTTTTTTAAGCAAAGCACCCATCACAGGAAAGGTTGAACTACTGGTGCCTTTAATCAGGGTTTAGACAAGCACAAACACAGCACTGAGATTCTCAGTGGCGAAGCACTTGGAACACACCAGCATGACCAGATCCTCTTGGGCATTTCAAACATTAACCATCAGTCCCCAAGAACATCCCCCAAAACATTTCACAGAAATTAAGACCAGTCAGTAATCTTTAACAGGGATTGTCCCTTAAACAGCAGCAACTAAGAGGTCTTCTGAATTCTTAAAGGGACAGTTCACCTGAAAATGAAAATACCTTCATCGTTAACTCTAATCCATTATGACTCTCTCTTTTTCGGGAACAAAAAGAATTGTTGAAATCTCAAAAATGAACATTTTTACATTTTGTTTATAATTTCTTCTCATGTTCCACAGAAGTCAGTCAGTCAGTCATATGAGTTTGGAATTAAATGAGAATGAAAAACAACAATTGTTGAGAGAACTGTCCCTTTAAATAATCTTTGATAGCGAAAAGTAACATATCTTTTTGTTTTTTTACTTTACTTTTTTACTAAATATACATTTCAGACCTGTACATACAAATGTATACTCCTATAGACAGTCCAAATAAAGACATTATGAAATAAGCCATTTTAGTCTGTTATTGCTTTAAACAGCCAGTTTTCACATGGAACAAGGCGAGTCCAAAACAACAAAGTGAACACAACAAAACTCTGCATGGAAGAAAGATCAAATCCTTTGAGATACAACAATGCAATTGCATACAGCAGAATGAGAGATGAAAAATGATCCAAACGGCTGAATCTAACGTAAGAATATGACCCTTACACCCAATATACACTTGGAAAAGAGCAGCATGTCAAACCAAATCATTTCTAGATCATCATTTTGCTTGCATTATGGAATTGAGCAAATTTTGTTGCATCGACACACAGCTTGCTTCCAGTTTAGATGTGTTAGGCTACTTAAAAACGCGTTTTGAATTAATTTCATGTGCTTTGATTGGTGAAGAGACATGAACGTGGAATGGTTCTAGGTCACATTTTAGGAGACAGATTCTGTGTTACTGCAGTTCTCCTACTGAGCTTCTGGTCCGCTTGCTGTAATATCTTATTTTCTGCCTGTGGACCTCAATGTAATGGTTAAAGGAACCTTTTTTTTTTAAGGATTTTCTTTGTATTGTTCAAATGTTGGTAGCATATGCAAATGTAAAAAATGTATACTCTTTCTCCATGTTACCTGCACCCAAATATACTAGTTTCTGTCATCAAAAGTCAACATATGACACAAAACATCACCTGGCTGTTAATAGTATTTTGGTGAAAAAATAAATAGGGAATTAACATTGAACGTTTACATAACCAACATTTTAACAATGCAAAGATGGTTGAAAATCAGTGAAATTGTCCTTTAAGGATATCTGAAGCAGAGTCTGAAAAAACTGAGATTATGGTCACAGTGTAGAACACATGAAGATCTGGCTCGCATTCACAGTTTGTGTCCGATTAGGGAATGAATGCATTCGTCCCCTTCAACTTTCTGCATAAAAAAAAAGACAAAGTACATCATATATACAAAAAAAGTTGTCCCTCATTCACAAATAAGTTAAGTAGTCTGGAGGTGATTTTGTTGAGTCAGGTAAATCAGGCAACATCACAGTATGGTTCTTCTCAGCTTCCTTCTGAGCTGCTGCCCTCTGGGTCTGGCCTGAGTCCGGAGAAAGGCAGTCTGACGCAGTCTCTGGGAGTGGAATAGCACTCTTGAACCTGGGATTTAATCTGGGTTCTCTGGTTCTCCGAGCAATTCCCATTCTGCATGGCGGGCTTCTGGATTTTAGGGCTGTCGTAGATGTCTTCTGGGTAATTCCCCCTGTCCGTTTTGACGTGGGCCGCCTGGTAGCCCCCGGCCAGCCCTCCGATCACTTTCCTACAGATACTGCCCTCCACCGCTCTAAACGACGGGCTTTTGTTTAGTACAACGCCTGGGACGCTGTAGCTGGGATCCAGAAGGAAGGGATCTTTGCGGAAGGCGTGGCGCTCGATGATGGGCGTGGCGTATTCTGGCTCCTGATTGGTCAGTGGCAGGGCGTACTGGATGCCCGTCTGCAGGTGGTCGTAGTGAGAAGTTGCCTCGATGTCCTTGTCTTTGGCCTCGGTGTCCATGGGTCTGAACGTCGAGCCTTTTCGGGACACAGTGTCTGTGCCGAGCATGAGAGGCTGCTGGTACTCAGCTGAAGAACGAGAAAACGGAAATCGTTAGAAAAGAGTTATTCTAAAATGCCGTAATTTTTACATTCAGGGTTATTTTAGTATTAAATATATAATATTGTAGTATTTATTCATTTTTTGAATGTGATTTTATTTTGATATTTTCCGTTAAAATTTTATTTAGGTTTTTAGCAATTTTGTTATATATGCTTTTGTCATTTCTTAAAAAAAAAAAAAAAATTCTATATAGCTTCATATGATAATTTAGCTTTAATTTTTTTAAATATAGATTAAAGTACTTCAAATGTTATTTCAGTTAGTTTAGTGGGCGACATTTCTAATTTTCATTAAGGTTTTTTAAGCTTAAGATTTCATTATTAAGTAATTAAGATTAAGATCTTAAGTTATTTCAGCTCTATTTTAATTACAATCTAAATATATATTTCTAATTTTTAATAGTTTCAGTCAGGGCAAATCATTAAAAAATCTATATTAAAAAACTTAAACTTGAAAAATGAGAAATATCGCCTTGGCAACTAGCTAAAATAATATAAGTTTAGGTAATGAGATTTTTCCTGACTAACATTTTTAGTAATAAAAAACTACATTTGGACAAATAAATTATTACAGCATGAATTAAATCAATGAAAACGTTTCAGTATATGTTCAAAGGGGCTCCAAGTCAAGCACCAGGCTTGAAATCAGACCGCCTGTAATCTGTCTGACGTCTTGCACAAACCTTGAATCATCAATAATTACAGCCCTGGAGGAGCGTAGGGGGAAAAGTGCAAATTAAATTTTAGCAGGCATTTTTATCTGGCAAGGATTCAGGCTGTTACAACTATTTGTAAAAGGTTATTTTCCTTCTTCAGCTCACTGGAGGGCAATAAATTGCCTTACAAGTTGAACCCCTATATCAGACAATAATAATAAAAAAACTTCAGTTGCAGCAACAAAAATGAAATGCTCTGGTTTTAAATCCATATTTCACATGAACACAAATTCTTAAAGGGATACTCCACCCCAAAATGAACATTTTGTCATTAATCACTTACCCCATGTCGTTCCAAACATGTAAAAGCTTTATTTGTCTTCGGAACACAATTTAAGATATTTTTGATGAAAATCGGCAGGCTTGTGACGGTCTCATAGACTGCCAAGTAAGTTACACTGTCAAGGTCCAGAAAAATATGAAAGCATCATCAGAATAATACATCTGCCATCAGTGTTTCAACCATAACATTATGAAGTGACGAGAATACCTTCTGTATGTGAATAAACAAAAATAACGAATTGTCAATAGTCTCCTCAGTGTCTCTCCACATCACTCAAACTGTCTACGCTCTTCTATGTTACCCACGCCACGAGGATCCGCTGTGTCTACATTTATTTATGATCTCATTTGAAAGAAAACAGCATATCCTTATTTTTGTTTTCTTTGCTTATGAAAGGATTCTCGTCGCTTCATAGCTTTACGGTTGAATCACTGATGGCAGATGGACTACTTTGACAACGTTAGAAGACAGACCCGGAAGAGAAGACAATGCTGAATATAGTCGTAATTTTTGTTATTTTTTGCACCAAAATGTATTTTTGATGCTTCAACAAATTCTAACTGACCCTCTGATGTCACATGGACTACTTTGATGATGTTTTCTTACCTTTCTGGACAAGGACAGTATAACGTACACACAGCTTCAATGGAGGGACTGAGAGCTCTCGGACTAAATCTAAAATATCTTAAACTGTGTTCCTAAGATGAACAGAGGTCTTACGGGTTTGGAACGACATGAGGGAGAGTCATTAATGACAATTTTAATATTTGGGTGAACTAACCCTTTAACATATTATAGTTTTTTTAGCAGTCTCCTCAACACAGGGTAGCAAAATCCTTGCAGCTGGATGGGACACTGTGTAAATAATAAATCAGTCAACATTACCTGCCATTGCACTGGTTACCAGGTCCAGCTTCTGGATGGGGTCCTTCTCAGAGCTGTACTTGATGGTGAACTCTGTGGACTGGTGCCTGGCAAACGGCTGTTTTATCTGTCCCCAACAGCCTGCAGACAATAACCTTTCAACTGTCAGCCATTCTGTGAAAGATGGTTTTATCTCTGTGTGAGTTGAGCAACTATGTATATTTGGAAGAAGAGGTACGTCATGAAGACAAAAAATATTTTGTGAAGACTATGAAGGTAAAAAAGACATTCAGATCATCCAGATATGGTTAAGTCGTGATTTATTCATCCACAAGTGCGCATTAATAATTGTATGTATTTTATGTCATTCTAGAAGCACGTTTTGATGAAAGCAAAGAAAAAGTTCAGCCAAAAATGACAACATTGCTGCTATTTACTCACTCTTAAATCTGTAGGATTCATTTCATCGATGTAAACCCAAAACAATACATTTATTTAAAATGTTCAAGCAGCTCTTTTTCCAACAATGAAATAAATGGGGAACAGTGGCACCAAAAACAAAAGCATCCTAAAAGCACCCATGTGCTACATTCTTCAAGTTATTCAATAGCTTTTATATGAAAACGAACAAAAAAATAAGTAATTATTCATAAATAACAAAAACAAAAATCTTGTTTCATTTTACGAAAAGCTATCAGTTGGCATTGGGGAGCACAACTTTTCAAAAAACAGCAGCTTAAATACTTTTCCCAAACATCTTCTTTTTTTGAGAGAGTGAATTTATAGCATATACAGTACAGACCAAAAGTTTGCAACACACCTTCTCATTCAAAGAGTTTTCTTTATTTTCATGATTATGAAAAATTGTAGATTCACACTGAAGGCATCAAAACTATGAATTAACACATGTGGAATTATATGTGGAATTAAATACACAACAAAAAAGTGTGAAACAACTGAAAATATGTCATATTGTAGGTTCTTCAAAGTAGCCACCTTTTGCTTTGATTACTGCTTTGCACGCTCTTGGCATTCTCTTGATGAGCTTCAAGAGGTAGTCACCTGAAATGGTCTTCCAACAGTCTTGAAGGAGTTCCCAGAGATGCTTTAGCACTTGTTGGCCCTTTTGTCTTCAGTCTGCGGTCCCAGCTCACCCCTAAACCATCTGATTGGGTTCAGGTCCGGTGACTGTGGAGGCCAGGTCATCACTCTCCTTCTTGCTCAAATAGCCCTTGATGCCTTCAGTGTGACTCTAAACAATTTTCATAGTCATGAAATAAACTCTTTGAATGAGAAGGTGTGTCCAAACTTTTGGTCTGTACTGTATATGGTGATCTTTTTTAGGCACACTACTCCCCATATATTCTTGTTGAAGGAAAAAGTGCTGTTTGAACTTGCTTTGTGTTCCACTGAAGAAATGATAACATCTTTGGTGTTTATAACCGGTTTGAGGATTATTCCTTGAAATGTTCCGGCCAGTTCAGTTAAAACTAATGTTTTACCTGTATGTGTCTCCGCAGAGCCATATGTGTTCTCCTTTGTCTTCTTACTGTGGGACAATGAAAAACATCAACGTCAGAGACACAGGTGGCAAAGTCTAGGGTCTCTGACCACCCTCATCAGTCTTGAACAACAGAAGACGCCTAACAATTCCCTTGAAACACCTCCATAAGAGGTTTCCATTCATTCATCCTCATTTCCCCCGTCCCTGAGCTCTCTCTCAGAGGACTAAAGCAGCTGGCACATCTCCTGACACTGACCTTTGACCCTCAACACAGCCCTCAATCTCTCCATTCTTTATGAATTTAAACACCACTGCAATGTGTTAATGAGGAATCACAACAGGCCACACAGGGTTTGCTCTTTTATTGACACCGGTGGCTGTGATATCTATTAGAGGGCCAGGCTGGGAATCACTGGTGCATGTTCATGTGCAATAGTGAGACTGTCTGCTGTGTTTGATAACAGGGCTAGAAACAGCTGAACTGAGATAAACC
>NW_020524299.1:0-39435 GCF_003368295.1 Carassius auratus
GCTTCAGTGTGAAAAGAAGAGAAATCTCTCATGCACTCAAGTAATACCTTGTTCTTTCCTCTGTGGCTTTGCATGTGTATGATAATGTGTGTTTGTGTGAGCAGTTTTGTATTGTGGTGGCAAAGGTTTGCGTGTAGCCAGGCGTACCAGACTGTGTCCGGTCTGTCAGGGTCCAGAACAGGCAGTGGGAAAAAGTGGTCTACACCAGGGAGAACAGCTGCAGTCTCCCATTGCTCTGCTATGCCTGAGTGGGCCAGACCAGTGCTTGCACAGCCCCCCTCCAGGGCCAGACACAGGACCGGCACTCTCCCAGAACCCCAATGAACCAGCCTGACAACCTGCCTCTAGTCCCAAATGAATAAGTCAGGGCTGTCAATGCCAATCAATCCATCAGTCAGTTATTCAGTCAAGCAGAGGTGCACATGAATGCATTACACACACCTCTAGTACACAGAATAAGAACACAGCCTATTCTTATTCACAACATATATGCCATATAAAATCTGTTCAGGCTTTTGTTTCTGCTTGAGGGTAATGTCAATGGTTTCCAAACGTGCTTAGCTGGAAAATGTGTTCTGTGTCAAAAAAATTACAACAAAAATCAAAATAATATGTCCTATAACACTATTTCTAAGACTTTGCTCTACTTTTAATTGTAGGTGGGCCCCTTATAAGTGTAAGACAGGAGGCCTCATCGTTCCTCTAACTGGTAAGAGTTTTTGTAATTCTCTTTTCGTGTTTGTGCCCAACAGTGTCCAAGTTGAATGTGGGATGTTCTTGTTTAATATTTTTGAATTCCAACATATCACCCAGCATTCTGTTGTTCAGTGCTTAGAAGATGACATACAACAGAATTTTCTCCGGCTTTATTTAAAGGTTTAATCATTTGCAGGGATTAATATTATCTAACGAAGATAATACTGTTTGTTATTTGTAGTGACATCATAGTCTTGGTCAGAGTGTAGTTTTCAAAGTTTCCAAGTTGTACATCTGACCACAAGTTGCATTCTATATGCAGTTGAATGAATGGAACAAAGACACTTTTTAAAAAGGGTTTTTAAATCATTTGGTAACTTGTTTTAGTGATTAGGCATGGTTTGGATACCAAGGTCCATTAATGACTTTTTATGCAAGTTTAAAGCAGTAAGGTTCAGGTGTTGTAGATCTCATGAACTTTATTATACTTTATTATGTTTTGTTCAGAAGCGTATCTTCTGAACTGCTTGTTTAATTATTCTGGTGCTGTGTGTCTGTGACATTGTTGAGCATAATTTTGAAGTGTGCACCAGATTGTGTGGAGGGAGACATTTCGCACTCAGAACATATAATAGCCATAATCCCTATTACAACAAATCATAATTTCATCTGTACTAGGGAACTTGGGTGATTATATGCCTTAAGACATTTATCTATGCTAATTATCTCAGAGAAAAAAAAGGTAAGAGAGGATCACAACATCAGGTATTCCAGCTGCTAGCTAAAGTGATAACGACAGGCTTCAGAAACATGGGTTGACAAAAAACACCCGCAAAAACCCATCCAAAAAACAACAAAATGCTAAAAATAAAACATGATGACATAGATTTCACACCTTGACTCCCTGTCTAGTTTTGAGAGCATGAATCATTAATAAGGATGAATAGATTGGTCATGCATTATTGATGTCAATGCCTCTTTCTGCTCTACATGCAGCAGTGCCAGATGATCCTCTTCCTCCTTATGCAAATTCTAATTTTGTGCTAAAAGCCAATAAGCAGGATGCCAATGACACTGTACTCTTAAAACAAACATTTCTGGGCATGAACGTAGAATACAGAAAAGTGTATACAGTGAGTACACATGAGTATTATAATGTAATCATATTTTAGGTATCAGTTATCATCGATGACAAACTTAAATGTCAGAACTCATTAGTACACTTAAAGGATTAGTTAAAAAAAAAAAAAAAAAAAAAAAACCTTTGCTGGAAATTCTTGTCTTGTGTCTTTGAAGTGAAAAACTGTGCTGTTTGTAATAAACAAATCCATCAAGGCATTACATTTTAAAACAGTTTGTTCCCGGCCAAAATACAAAAACCATAATCCATAATAACGGTGTTATTCTGTGTTGTCCTCTCACGTCAAAAACTCCAACAACATATTTGTTTAGAACTATTTTGGACAGTTTTTTGTTGTGTAAATGGTGCTTGATCTGTGCATATTTATCTCCTGATTCAGACAAGACAACTTTTTCACTTGAGAAAGCAAGTATTATGGATAGAGAACTCTTATTTTAGCCAGAAACAGAGGTTTAAAGTTAAATATGTATTAATGAGTGTTTGTTTTTTTTACAAACACAGCTTTTTGCTTCACAAGACATAACATATAGACTAGAGTAGTGTGGATTAATGTGATGTTTTTATCAGCTGTTTGGACTCATTCTGAAGGCACCCATTCACTGCAGTTGGATCCATTGATAAGCAAGTGGATGTAATGCTAAATTTCTCCAAATCTGTTCTAATGAAGAAACAAATGAATCTACATGGCCTGAGGGTGAGTGCTTTTTATTTCAATTTCTGAGTGCATTCCTTTTAATACCTGTTAATTTTATGTTCCACCCATTTCTTTAATACTTCCTATACACACACACACACACACACAAATGAAATCATATTCTTTTCATATTTAAGTAGTACATGTTGAACTGGAGCATAAACACCTTCCTCTGTTTAGCATACAGCCGCAGTGCTGTTCCCCAAGTCCCACCGTCCCTCCATACAAGATGCAATGAACATTAATCAGCAAATTGTGCATTACATTTGTAATTAACATTCAAGAGAGTTTAACTTTGCAATGTTTCATTAGTTCATATGCAAATAATTTTGAATGATTGCCTCATTTGGTTTGGGAGTGCAATGATGTATTGGCCTGGCAGAAGGAATCGGAACACGAGAGCGAGAGGTGCGTTCGAATGCATGTTTATGCGGATCGGTGAGTGTGGATGTATGCCATGATGAATGTTCACCTCGTCTGTCCCAGGCCTCCGTTTTAGATGCATTTTACACCGGCTCTTTAAATGCAGAGGAGGAATGTTAACCTTAGCCTCGTTCACAGCACAACCAATTCTCTTGTCACACTACATCAACCTGAAATATACCTGCATCTTGATTGCTCTTCAGGTGCCTGTGTGCAGACGTATGTGTGTTTCGCTCCACCGTGCGCTCCATCTGGTTTTGTTTATGAATCTGTATTTATGAAAGGCAAACCATAGTCCTCTGCACATCTCTGCGTCCAGCCCCATCTGTGTGCTTTCACTCGTGTGTGATGAGCTTTTGCACTGTGAGTAATATTTGCTTACCTGAGTGGGCAGCAGACTGCAATGCATCATTGGACTGTTATTACTGGGGGGTGACTGCATGTGGCGGCTCGGGCGCTCTGCATACAATGCTAATTACTCATTCATCATGGTCTTACAAGCTCTTTGGTAAAATCTAGATAATTTCACCCAATCATAATGATGTTCCTCATGGTTTTAAAGCCATTTGGATGGCTCTCATTTTTTGGCATGGATGTTGATTGTGTTTTACCTGTTAAATTGGGTATTGCGTTAACCCGCTTCTAGTCTCATCATGCATTAAGCTGTTTTTTTTTTGGAAGGTAAGGAAAACACATCCATCTGGGTCAGACAGTGGAATGTCTTTTCATTCATTATTCAGTCCGTCATGGGCCAGTAATGTGATTGGATGTGACGCGTGTCAGGATCTGGTCGCGCCGACGACTCAGTCGCAAACCTAATGAGAAACAGCGGCTCGCTCTGCGGGACTCCTTTTTCAGCAGCTCTTAAAACGAGTTTTGCATGTTAAAAGGTGTACTTAGGGAACTTAGTCTGGTCAGCTGTGATGTTTGCTTCTGTTATTCAACCAGTGTGGTCTTGCAGCTAAAAGGCTGCTTTGTAAGTAGTATGTTTTTGCATGCCATAGGTGTTAGAACGACAATCTGAGCTTGTGTATGGTGTATGTTCATGCTCTTCACTTGGCAGAATTATGAAATTTTGATGTGGCCAGTAATGGAGAACTTACGCTTTAAAACCTCCTTTAACATACTTTAACCACATTAAAAGTCAGATGTAAAAATACCTGAGGTACATTGTGATCGGATCACTAGAAAATCAATGCAAAGACATTGTTTGCGTCAAAATTATCGATTTTTCTTTATGCCAAAAATCATTAGGATATTAAGTGAAGATCATGTTCCATGAGGACATTTTGTCAATTTCCTACTTTAAATAAATCAAAACTCAATTTTTGCTTAGTAATATGCATTGCTAAGTACTTAATTTGGTCAACTTTAAGGGTGATTTTCTCAGCATTTCGATTTTTTTTTTTGCACCCTCAGATTCCAGACTTTCAAGTAGTTGTATCTCGACCAAATATTGTCAAATCCTAACAAACCATACATCAAAGGAAAGCTTATTCATTCAATTTTCAGATGATGTATAAATCTCAATTTTGAGGAATTGACCCTTATGACTGGTTTTGTAGTCCAGGGACACATATTATCAGGATATGGATTATCAGGTGTAAATGGAGACAAAGATATCCCTGTGAACTCTTTCAATAAAATAATTCATAATTTTGTTAATTTGGTGGACTTGTGAAAGTATGGTACGGAGACACTAATATCCCTATGCTGTGATTAGATGAAGAAGCTCCTCCTAAGCAACTTTTTAGAACATTTAGCATCCAGTTCATACAGTATGTTTCTGTTGAGTGCAGTACACTCAGCAAAATTCCTCTGACCATCAACAGTGCGACTTTGGAGAGAGTGAGCAGAACCAAGTTCCTGGGTGTGCACATCACAGAGGAACTCTCCTGGACTGAAAACACAGCAGCACTGGCCAAGAAATCAAATCCGTGTCTCTACTTCCTCCTCAAACTGAGGAGAGCCAGAGCCCCGCCCCCCATCATGTACACCTTCTACAGAGGCACCATCGAGAGCATCCTGTCAAGCTGCATCACTGTGTGGTATGGCGCCTGCAACGCCAACGAGTGAGAGCAGCTGTCGTGAAGATCATTGGTGTGTCTCTCCCCTCCCTCCAGGATATTTATGGAAACCGTCTCACCCGCAAACCCCTTTGCATCACAGGTGATCCCACACACCCATCACAAAGCTTCCTCAGTCTGCTGCCATCTGGGAGGACCAGCAGACTGAAGGACAGCTTCATCCACCAGGCTGTCAGGAAGCTGAACTCACTCCTGAACTTGCCCCCCCCCCCCCCCCCCAGATCCCTCCCCCCACTAATATATGATGATATGCACCAGTCACTTTGTGCAGCATTGGTCTGCTCACTACCTCATTCTCCATGGAACTGACGTCATTCCACTACCTCATCAGTCAGTTAAATAAAATAACTGCTCTTGAGCCCTTCTTCACTTTAATCAGACTTAATAAGATTTGTTTTTGCACTAAATAATCTTTTATCTGCACTGTTGTTCACTTCATTGATCTGCCTTTTGCCTTGCGCTGCTTTATTTAACTTGAACTTCTGCCTCTTTTGTCCAGTGTAGCAATAAACAAATTGTATTCAAATTGTCAGAGTCCCTTTTAGTCCATCTCTTTATTAAGGACTTTTGAGGGGTTTCTTTTTTCATATCTATCGGATCTTGATGGTGTCTGTGAGCACATGAAAGAGCAGCTGGCCATTACCTAATGCAGGACTCCATAATGCTCCATGCTTACCCTTGCCTTTGATCTATGTCCTCAGGCCTGACATAAATGCAGTGTTATTAAATGACAAGTGCCAATACGTCGACTCTACATGATCCATGTGAGATCGCTCAGCAAAAGTGCCTTTCCATCAGAGGCTAAGGAAATGAGTTGTTAGTGGTCTGTGACAGTTGTCCGATATGTAAAATGTATGCAGTTTTCTCAAATTTGCTTTTACCCTCCCCCCATGCATGTTGGAAGAGAGCCAACAGCCATTTTACTGACAATTCATTTGTCAGTCCTATTAGAGAAGTGCAACTGGACTTTTGACTTGTGGAGATGAACAGCCTCACAGTTTTGGACTTTTAATACAAATAAGTGCTTTTCCAGCGACGGAAACCTCTCAGGTGAAAGTTTTGCTAATTGTGCAAAGACGTCTCAGCTCGAGTTTTAATTAGAATAATGACTGTATCTCTCTTGATTAGAGTATGAGAAGGTCAGTGATAACTTTGCGGTGTAATGAGATTACAGTATAATGCTGATATCGCAGCAGTGATTACGGAGGATTTAGTCTCTCGCTCAACAGACGATGGCTCGTATCTGTTTGGTAAGAGGTTGTTTCAGGACATCTCTTATTCAAATGAGAGAAAAACCGTGGGAGCACTGTGGGGCATTTTCTGTTTTATCTTTCATAATGAAATTCTTATTAAGCAGCTGGCTTATTCAGGACCCTGCAAAGCTTGATTAGTTGTTTCATTTCATATTTAAGATGGCCAGACAATAATGTTTTAATTACACTGCAGATGCTGGGAGGTCTCTCGGGAGTCGGGGGCAGACTTTGAAAGAACTTGTTTTTCTCTATCTTTTTTATTTAGTGTCTTTTTATTTGCATGTGTCTGGGTTTTTGTAGAAGAAGTTGCAAAATAAGTGCTGGAGGCAGCAGGTGCTGCTGCTTATAAATATCAAACGGAAGATTAAAGTTTTTTATCTTGGGAATAAATGAGGAAGAACTTTGGTACATCATGTTTCTTAATCAAATGAGTTTGTTTCTGAATTTCTAGACTGAATAAGATAGTTGGAGCATGATTTTTTATATATGTACTCATTTGATGAATTAGAAATTAAAGTAAATATTTCCAAGAAACCCAGTTTAGAAAAATGGAATACAGGTTTAGACTAAGACTATACTGACAAGAAATGGTTCCTTTTATCCTTATTTCAATCAGTGAAGCTGTCTGAGTGAACCATGGATTTTTATTGGCTCGTTGTGATGTCTGGATTTGCCAGTTTTGCACTCTAGTTTATCAGAATTTGGGTGGTCAGGGCTTTGATCATTTGTAAGATTGCATGATTTAACTTTTTTGCATTGTTGTTATCGTTTATTTTGTAACAGACAAGACGGCATGCAATTAGCTCTCAAAATGATCTGTTTGATATGTATTTTTAAAGTTGATCATGTCCATCTATGCAACATTTATGCATTAAACTCACTTATTTCTCACTTGCTTTATTCCATGTTATGACACAATGTTCTACGTAATGTTATACATATGAATTTCACCGTCTGTATGCAAAAACCTGCTGAAGATATTAGTAGAGTTGGGTCAGAGTCCACCTTTGTCGAGTACGAGTCAAGACCAAGTCCACAAACATCGAGTCCAAGTCCGAGTACGAGTCCAAAAGGGTTCGAGTTGGACTCAAGTCCGAGTTCTTAAAGGCCGAGTCCGAGTCGAGTCCGCCCGAGTCCAGAAAGTAATTAAATTAAAAAAGATTATAAATTGGTATTGTACATTTTTACATTCTATTAATATTTTAACCTTTCAACCCATTAAACCATTGGCAATATAAAAATGTAATTAAAAAAATACCACTGTTACATCTAGTCATTGCCATTGAACATTTTTATTTTATGTCAACAGAACTAGTTTCCTATCAAAAAAGGTTTCAAAGGTTTTATTGTATTACAAGTGCATGAAAATACAAATGAACCTATTTTATTATTGTATCACACTATATTGTCCTCCAGTTAAAGATGACATTTCAGTTATTTAATGCCTCTCCCCCACATTTGACAGAGGTAAAGTGCAGCTAATGAGGAGATCCTTAATGATGACATTATGAATTTCTTGTTGTCTTGGAGAACTTGCATCATAAAGTTGCATTGCTTGTTTGGTCAGTTCTGGTCTTGCAAATCCTGCAATGCTGAGCTGTGCAGCATCTGTTGGTTGCTGCTGCTGTCTTTGGTACTCGGTTGCATCGGTTTTCGGATCACCAGTACACTGAACCGAAAACCGTTTCTTTCGGAGTTGTCCGATTTGAGAACCGATGAACTGATGATACTGCGCATGCGTGTAATTTTTCAAGTATTTTGTTAAACATCGGAAAGTGTGATAAAACTATATCTATCTATCTATCTATATATATATATATATATATATATATATATACATATATATATATATATATATACATATATATATATATATATATATATATATACGTTTTTTTTTTTTTTAGGATAGGGGCTACATGTTTCTTATCTGTATATTGTAGATTATGTAGCTATGGGCCAAAGGGGTTTTCAGAGAAGTTGGACAATAATTAAGACTCTAAAGACTGCATGTTTAATATGAATAAGGGATGATTTATGAAATATCTGTACTGTATTTATAGTTAATGATGACAGATTCACAAACTGAGTTTGTAGTAAACAGAACATGAACACGAGTAGAGCAGCTGATGATACTGAACTGCAGCATGTGCCGGTGTCCTGACATTTTATCCTACCCTGTCAGATTTTCCTACCCGGGTTTTGAGCGATTCTCGTTCTCGAGTCAAGAACCGGTTGTATCAGTTTTCAGATCATCAGTAAACTGAACCGAAAACCGTTTCTTTCGGACGCGTCCGATTCGAGAACCGAGGAGCTGATGATACTGCGCATTCGTGATTCAGCATGAAGAATGACTCACAGCGCGTCTGAACCGAACTGATTCTTTTGGTGATTGATTCTGAACTGATTTTGTGCTAATGTAATGAGTGCGGGTAAACCGAGGGCTTTAATGAAGGGCAATCTGACGAAACGTAAGTTCATTTAATAACAAATACATCGCAATGGATTATGTATCCGGTGAACTGTTTTTTTTCAACCGGTTTATTGAATCAAACCGTCCGAAAGAACCGGTTCGCGGAAAAGAATCGAACTTCCCATCACTAATCCACACTGAGATCCAGTGAGTGGTGCGTGTGTTTCGTCTGCAAGCATGAGACTTCTGCCTGCCGGTGTGGTGCAGTAAAATGACAGAAGGGGAGACATTCATTAATTTATCATTTCAATTTTATGCTGGTTTTACATGACGTGGACTCGACTGTACTCGGAATATTTTCCGAGTCCAAAATGTTCAAGTCCGTGTCAAGTCCGAGTACAAATTCACCCGAGTGCGTGACAAGTCCGAGTTCATTCAAAATTGGACTCGAGTCCGGACTCGAGTCCGAGTCCAAGTTCGAGTACCCCAACTCTAGATATTAGTTAGTTATACTTTTTGGTCAGTTGTCTTTGATGTTTACATTGAAAAAAAAAAAAAAAAACAAGATTAAAATGAAATGTCTATTGTATTCTCAAATAATATTAAATTAAAAGTGACTGAATACATTAACAGTCAAGATTAACAAACAATGAGCAATAAATGTATTGTTTTTTTTATTATTCTTTGATAATGTTAAATAAAAACAAAATAAAAATACTACTAGTGTTAGTGTTATCTCAAATCCATTAAATAATATTAACAGATACAATGTTTGAATTTTAATAATGTATTAGTAAATTAAGTAAGAATTAATTTAAGTTCATGTTAATGATTGTATTTCACGTTCAATCACTTATTATATAATTAGTTATCAAATTACGAAATCTTACGTGATGAAACATGGTAACAGTTACCAAATATGTAACACTTTACAATACGTTTCTTTAGTCATCCAAAAATGCAAGTTGATGTTTATGTGCTTACCCCCAGGGCATCCAAGATGTAGGTGACTTTGTTTCTTCAGTAGAATACAAACAAAGATTTTTAACTCAGACCATCTTTCATTCATATAATGTAGGAATCACAGCTTTGAGAGTCAAGAAAACATACAGTATACAAACAAAATGTATTGTGACGATACATTGATGTGTAAAGACATGAAATGATCGGTCTGTGCAAGAAACTGAACAGTATTTATATTGTAATCTTTACTTGTGAGATAGAGTATTCATTTCTATATGCTTGAATTAAGTACAAATAGAACTAGCCTTCTTATTTTCAAGTTCATGGTTGAACTATCTTATTTAATGTAGAAAGACCTCACTCTTATCTGCTGTGTTCAGCACATTTTTTCAATGTTAGATCTTGAGAAACTGTGCTGTGGGCACAACACTCTGGGATGAGCTGTGTAAGAACAGTAATTAGAGGTTTTGCAGTAATTGAATGCTCTGGAGCCAGCACAAAGAGTTTCCATGAGAAGGCAGATAGAAGAGATGTCTGCCCAACACAACTGCAAACACGACGAACTAGAGTGCAGTGGGCTAGGAAAGCTTGACCCCGAGCACTGAAAGAAGAGGGATTATCAGCGAAACAGAGGAACTCAGAAGGATACCACAATTTACTAAACCCCAATTTAGCATAATTCAACACTCCAGTGCATACACTAATTAAAAAATTAAACTAAAATTTTATGATAAAGATATTGCACAGAGGCCTTTCAGATGCTTAATCCATGATTAAGAAAATTAAAGTGTGTTTAATTTGATTTAGAGGGAACATAAACACTTCCCATCTGTTAGTTTTTCTCCAGAGATTTGGTGGTACATCAGGGAGAAGGATGTGCCTTGAGGATAATGTCTGCAGGGACTGTGCTGATTATAATGGCTTAAAAAAAAAAAGAAAAAAAGAAAAAAAAAGAAAACATCAACACAGAAGCTATCAAGCACAACTCTGAAATAAGTTATTAATTCTGCCCAATATAGAAGCACAGTGGTTCTTATGAAGAAGAGGTGAATGTATGTTTTCTAAGTAAAGGTCATATAATGGTTCTCTATTAATATCAGTCACTGAACTACCAAAGAGAGGGGGAAAAGTAGTAATGGTGCCCTTATTTTATTTTACTTTATTAATTTTTATTTATTTATTTATTTATTTATGTTTTGTTTAAAATATACTAAAAAAAACTCTTTTGGATTTCATTTTGTTATTTTATTTTATTTTTGGAATCTTTGAAGTATTCATTAATTCATTTTCAAGCCTATCCTGGAAGAAATTTTCATTCATTCATTCATACATTCTGAAGATAATTCTCTTTGAAATACACTAACATTTTATTTGTTTTGTGGCTGATGGAAAAATTGTCTAGGACTTATTTTCACATATGAGTTCAGCATTGCACAAATGGTTTTGTAGCTTTTTCTTTATTTGAGATTTAATATTATTTTACTCTGTGAACTAAAAGTGTCCAAAAATAAGAGTATTGAGAAATGAGCATGAGCATTATTCAGCATATCATGTTATCTCAACACTATGGCCTTCATGTCTAAAAATATATATTTTAGTCCACTGATATGGCTGAAGTCATTTTCTTACACTCTTTCTTGTATTGTGTGTGTAAATGCCACCCTAAAAGAAAGCCTTGCCACCCCTGCTGCCACCCCAGTTGGCAGCAACGAATTAAAGGTTATGGCCAATTTGAAAATTTACAAGCGCGAATCTTTCGTGATTCGTGATCCCGCTCCGAACTCCCGAACTGATTCAAATGATTTGCGATCTGCAAACTGACTCAAATGATTCGCGATCCCCATAACCGATTCAAATGATTTGCGATCCCCAAACTGAATCAAATGATTCGCGAACCCTATTTGAACTACCGATCTGACTCAAATGATTCACGATCCCGCTACGAACTCCCGAACTGACTCAAATGATTCACGATCCCGCTACGAACTCCCAATGATTCGCGATCCCGCTTCGAACTCCCGAACTGACTCAAATGATTCACGATCCCGCTACGAACTCCCAATGATTCGCGATCCCGCTCCGAACTCCCGAACTGACTCAAATGATTCACGATCCCGCTACGAACTCCCAATGATTCGCGAACCCGCTCCGAACTCTGACATATATTCAAACATAAATGTAATTTAAAAAATAAATTAATAATTTTCTATTTTCAAATACTGCACCTGTCAAACATAGTCTATTTTGCCGTCAATAGGCCTACTGTTGATGGTGTCCTTTATCAGTGGGCTTTATATTTATGCTCAACTTGAAGTATAGATATTGTTGTCCTGAAGACAAGATCCTGGTCTGAGTCATAATAAAGTTATAGCCACAGGTAAATGTCTAGAGCTACAATTGTGATTTGTAAATAATACAATTTATTCATTTAGTTTTTTATTTGATTAAAGTTCTTTTTCCCCCCTATAGTAGTTTTTTTTCCCATCATCATATTTGAGGAAGGGGGGCACAACAATACAATCCTGCTTATGGGCACACATTTGGCCAGCAGCGGCCCTGAAGGTGTTGTTATACACGTCTCTGGGAATGTGTGCACTACTACACACACACACACACACTGAAGCACGCCTGGTGTTTTCATCTCTTCACTACATTGACACATGATGTATGCTACACATGTGCACGTCAGCACGCTTCATTTGATAAAACTATCGTCATTAATTCGTATCATATCACAGACAGAAACTGCAATGTCTTTACGACAACCTGTCAAAATAAAATTTCGGTATAACTCGAAGAAATTCTAACAGAAATAGTACTACTGCAGAGTACGCTATACAGTACTTCAAGTAGGCCTATTAGCTAATAATAATAGTTAATTAAAAACACAGAAACTCTGTCTACAACCCACCAAAATAAAAGTTTGGTCTAACTCAAAGAAATTAAGAAATTGCACAGTAAAATATACTTAAAAAAAGATATACTAAAACATAATTTTAAAGGAATATCACACACGTTTTCATAGATGTTTTAATTTAAGCTTGCCAAAACAATAACACCATATTTTTCAAAAACAATTTATAAAAGTGTTAAATACTTTAAGTGATAAATTTGTATTTGTGCCTATAATGTGTATTTATTTATTATTATTATCAGCTAATAAAACCTATGCTTCAGGGACCATATTCACATAACATCTAAATCTAGCTCTTGACTGGTTGAGTTAAATGGTGATTAACACTAAACAGTAGAAAATCAGTTGAGTCTCCCCAGCTTGAAATGTCATTGGCTGTTAAAGTCTTGTGTTTCTTATAATAAATTGACATATTGATAACACTGAACCTTTTATAATGCTCTTAATTACATGTTGATGCATACTGTATGCATTAGTGAGTGTGGTGGTGCTTATGGGGTATGGTCACTTATTCCTTATATGAACTGTTTCAAATGCAAGACATTGATTGCATGAGATAAAGTTTGTAAATGGCAGCCTGTGCCCTTTCCTAGTGTGTAAATGTACTATTTATCATCAAACTGTAATAACTGTGACTAAATTCAGTAGATATACGTCTGCCATATGTTGCCACCCCCTCAAAAATTCCTGCCCCCTTCTCGCCACCCCATCATTATTTTTCTAGATCCGCCCCTGTACATATTTACTATTAATTCAGGAAAATTAGATGATGACCATTTTGATAGGAAACGTTACAAGTCATAACTCTGTTGTAATCAATTCCGCAATTGTTTTCTAAAAGTCTTATTTGCATAATTCAGTCATGCCTGTCCTGAGTTAGCAGGGCTGTTTCTATTTGTAGATATTTGCAAAACTGCCATCATGTTTGAGTGCAATTATTTCTGCATAACAAGCAGAGTAAATGATTCTAGCGTAGTCATTGGAGGGTTTGTAGGTGAGATGAAAGATGACAGACAGGAAATCGCGAACTCTAATGCACTCATTTCCCAATCTGCACTCACCATGACCATTTCATTTGTGAAAGTGTTGTGCCTTTAAGAGTACTGCGTTTGCTTTATGCACAACACCAGCTGATGTTGCAGCTCGAGGGTTATTGTTTGGAGCTGAGTTTTCTCTTCTTTATCTTAATAACATAACCAAATGAGATTGATTTTTATCAAAGACGGGCCCATCAATTATTCTTTGTCATCTCTTCAGATGAAAGGCACTTTTTCATATCAGTCAGTTTGTGGTTCGGTGGGGAGTATAGTTCACTTTGTTGTAGCTTGTCTCTTTATGCATGAGAAACCAACGGGTTCACAAGGTTCACTCTGGTTCATTCTAGTCTCATGTAGCCAGACCTTTAGCAAAACTTTTTGACTTAACTAATGGTGTGGTGATCACCACAGAAAACACGGTAAAGGTAGCTGAAAATGTCTATAGGCGTCATCCAAAAATAGTGAGTATAGTAATATTTTTGTATGCATAATTCAGAACATAAACCAATTATACAGTTTTGCATGTTTTATTTTGCATAGTATATTTATTATTATTTAGAATTTGCTTTATTTTTATATTTTCATTGTTGTAATATTTTGCCATTTATATTTATTGAATTTTTGTTATATTTAGTTTTTGTGTTTTTAATTCATTTTTATTGTTAGTTATGTTCGTACTTCAACATAAACGTATTAAATATGTGTCAATATAATAAAGTGCCTAGGCAACATTTCTACTGTGTTTTTTTCATCTTATATTTATATTTCATGTTGTTTCTGCTTTATTCCAATGGAGATCTATGGATATGGATATATTTCAATCCTCTATGTAGTTCATGTCTTTCACAGATTTGATTGCACTAACCTGATAATCTTTGGCAAATTTATTTTGATTTGGTTCAAAGTATTTTTTTTTTTTTGATTTGGTTTTTGTATGTAATTTGTCACAAAATCTAGGGATGAGACACAATGGTCTGACTAGTTTATCTAAGTTTTTGTAAACCTGTATTTTTGAATTTTCAGTGGCAGTACTTTAATTACCTTGCTGACAGTGTCCTGTTCTTTAGCTTTTGTAAAATTTGCACAGTTAAGAAAAAGTTTTGCAGTTTTGTACAGTGCACATTCAGACAGAAATCTTGGCAGCTGGCAGCTTTTGCAGCTCACAGTCTTTTCTGTGAGTTTTTAAAGGCAGCATGTCAAGTTAGTAGTACAGCTTTTAAAAAGGTGAGACTGCTGAATTTTGTTTCTGTGTTTGGAGCACCTGTTTTAACTGGTTTTATGTAAACAGATACTAGTTGTCTAAATAACCCTAAAGATTTAATTTAATCATTCAGACAACCCACAAACTAGCCAGTTGTGAAAATGTGAATTTTTGCACATCACTATCCACTGCTTAAAGTCTGTAAAGTCAGGCAATCGTATTTGCCGATCAAGATGGATTATGCCATTTGAGTGTGAGACCAGGGTCAGGAGTTGTGGACGGGTGACCTTGAACCCCTTGGGGCATTGAAGACAGATCGTTTGAAAGGAGTTTTGGAGTTTTCATGATTGATAGAATTGTGTTTTTCATGTGACAGCTGTTCCCTGTCTATCTCTCCTATGACGTCTTCTTCTCTGCCTGATATGTGGCACTAATAACACATTCAATCCAGGGTCACCTTCACCATCTCTCTCTTTCCTTGAGTAACTCCACAAAATGCTTTCAGTTTGGACATAAGGACCTGTGACGCACCAATGGAAGTGTCAGAACAAATAGTCTGGAGCAAAGTCTTCATTCAAAGCGATTACCATTGTTTTGTCTCCATGTTCATTTCATTTCCTCTGCTTTCCCGACTAACGGAATGGCAGATTTGTCACTGAGGGTAGATGGAGAGTAATCAGGGCGCAATCTGAGCATCGAGGGGCTCAGGAGTAGCTGGAATGGCAGCTTTGTCTGGAGGGCTTGCGGGTAATGGTGGTTAACTGGTTGTAAGGTGATTTGCTCGGAGTGGCTGATATGGGGGCTTGGTGCCGGTCGTCGTCTGGGCTGTCAGTGAGATGCTTAGTGGTGTCAGAGCTAATGTGAGGCCGTCCTAGCAGAGCGGGTAATGTCACTCGTGTCTGTCACAGCTAGGGGCCGTCCTGTCAGCCTATCAAATCTGTCCCGGAGTGATAAACACAGGCCAATGGTTCAGCTATTTATGACCACCCGGTCTGCCTATCCAAAATGAATAGATGTGCTTTCTTATTTATTTATGATTAGATAATGCCATATTTATTAAAATATAAAAAAATATATAATGTACAACCTCCCATTTGAGGTAACAAAGCAATCACTTCCACAGAAAAAAAGAAGAAAGTTTCACACTTAGTCTCATAAGCACTATTTTTTTTTTTAAAGGAAAAAATAGTTTTTTTTTTTCCCTTTTATGTGTTTTGCTGGATTTGCAATAAATGTATTTTATACATTTTTCATTTTAGCACATTATATTTTACTGATTAGCAAGTTATGGCTACCGCTCTACATTTTAACATAGCTTCCTATGGAGAATAGATGTAAAAAAACTGGTTGGTTTCACTTCATTATACGCATTTTTGTTTAATATTGCAGAAATCCATTCAATTTTTTTCAGAATTTGTGAAATGTTGAATTAAAACGTGAGAATGCATTTAAAGCTTTACCACAATTAAATGTTCTCCGTGGTTTCTTCAAGCACCCCTCTGTGAAAATAAACGTTCCTGTTCATTTTCCTTGTATGTATCTCCCAGAATGCCTTCCTCTTTCCCTCTCCACGGAGGAATGAATTAATGTGGGGCTTAACTATACTTGTACATGTGAAATGTTAATATGCATTATGTATGATTTCAGTGTTGCAGTTAATTCATATTTCCCAGCAATCCATTGCCCCTTCCATATTTCTCCAGCTCTCATAATATACTTAATGTTTGCCTAATGAATTGTTCATGTTAATGGATGACGCCAGACACTGAAAAGCACATAAATATCAATGGATCTCATTCACTAACCAGGCATATGCAAACATTTGTACTCTAATACGAATTATTAATGTTATCAATAAAAACTGAATATAAAACATAAGGATATAAGGGGTATCTTCTATTGAAATATCAACTTCTATATATATACTCGCACGCATGCACGCACACACACACTTTTACTGTGCTCTGCCAAATATGAAGAACAAAGATTTATTTAATTACAGACCCTTACTGCAATTATTAGCAGATAATCCTTATGATCTTTTAAATTATGTTCCAAAGGGCTTGACCTGTGTGCATTAGCTGTCTTCATGTCCCTTAAAGAGAAGCATGGCAGTGACTTTCTCCATCACTCTTTGACCACAGGCAGTACCTCATAGCATTGAAATATGATCTCACTAAGTGTGTCAGATGCCCAAGTGAGAAGGCTTCTCCTGTTTGCGCAGTGACCTCATATTTATCATTGCCATAGCTTTGCTATTATGGCCTTGGGTAATGCTGACCATGCCTCTTTTGTCTATTAGCTAAAGTGTTGTGGCTGCTGCGGAGCTAGAGGGGGTCTTATAGTGTCTACTAAGTGCAGGATGCACCCATGCATCACAAAAGTGATCCCCAATGAAGGCTTGTTCATTTATTGGATTATTATTATTTTTTTTTTACTGCAGCCTCCTACATCTCATGTTGGGATGCTTCATGGCACAGATGTGTGATTGGGCTCTTTTATCACCTGGTTGTAGCTTCAGTGGCTCCAAAAAAATGTTTGGACACTTTTTATATGCAAATTAACTTTCAACCCAAATTACATACATCTATAATTATTTTGCAAAAAAAGATGGTTTATATTGACCTAATGCATTTTCTTCACTTTGAGGTCAACTGGGTTAAAGTAATTGTAAAAATGAATTGTGAGCTTTGAATTTAATTTGATAATTTCTTAATGTTTCCTCAAGCATGAGCATTGCTTCTCACCAAACTTTTAATTACCTCAGTTCGGTTTTTGACTGGAATTTTAAGAAAAAATAAGTAAAAAGCTCCAATTTAAGGTGACATGCATTTGCACTCATTTGATGAGAGCTACAAGGACACAGAGGCCATTACCATGTCCCACACTGAGTGCTCCCGAGCAAGGTGTTTTTCTTTGAGTGAAATTGCAGAGATTTCCATAATCTTTGAGAGGTGAAGTGACTTGTAAAATGAGGATTGATGTGTCCATTTGTAGCGGAGCATTCTAGGCTGGTGGAGAGGTGCGTCTGCCTCCTTCACCTTTTATACAATACAACTGTGTGATTCAGCCACATTGTAGAATTTCATGAATCGCACGCTCCACTGAAGATGTAAAATCAAAAATTTATTCATAAACCTACATTTCTCCTATAACTGACAGCAAGGTTATGATGAGGAGAAAATCACATGTTCAACATACAGAGTAGAAAAATCATTTAAAACAGACAAAATTGATTCCAACGGATTACCACAAATTGCTGTTGGCAGACACTATTCACCAATTGCAATCTCTATTGTTTGTTCAGATGTGCCGTGTCGCACAAGTTTTGTTGAATGAGTCACAAACATGGAAGCGGGGAGGCACAGACAGAAATAGGTGTTAGAAAAAGAGCAGCCCAACATTATGAAAAGCTGTGGACCACCTTCTGAGACTCCATTTATCTTCAGGTGTGACTGGAAGAAAAGACATTTGTTATCTAGAACAGTAGAATTAAACATGAGCATGAAATAAAAGAGCAGTATAATTTTAGAAGGGATCTTTCAACCTGTACATTTTAGCCTCCTTCAAAGTCCTCTCCATCTTCTTTCCCCAGAGTCTGGAGCTTCAGACAGTTTTAAAGCTCTGTCTGCAGGACTTGCTTGATTTTTAGCTGTATTGTAATGATTCATATTTTGAGGGCTTGTTTATAATGCATTGTGCTGGAAATGAAACCCCACCCCTTTTGAGTGTGTTTCCCATTAATCAACAGAGAAATCAATGAAATTACTATCAGAGCAACCGCTTCACAAACACTTGCATTATATGCAATTTCTAAGCAAAGAGCTGGGGAGTAATGTGGATACGGGGATATTATAAATATAGTGTGTGTTATGAATATTAAATGAGAAGATTTATTTTGAAGCTGAATGAACAGGTTCTGAGGGTTAGGAACCCTTCTGGCTAAATATTATATATCACAGCCCTAGACGTGGTAACTGTAGTTAACTAAAAATAAAAACATAAAGTATTTTACTTATTTGAAATAATAACATAAAATAATAATCTATATTTTTTTGTTTACTAGGCAATTTTAGTTTAACTTAATGTACTAAACTAATTAAAACTAAAATAATACCACTGTTTAAAAAATGTTAAAAAGGCAACATGGAAAAATAAAAAAAAATGATAAATGAAAAACTCAACAAAATCACTGAAACTTTTATCCATAAATATAAATTTTAATAAAAACTGAAATTAAAGAATAAATAAAAATAAAAAAAGAATAATTATTAATTTGTTTGTTTGAATTTCAAATTTAAGGAGGCGAGGATAGATATGAATTTCATAATAGTTTACATATAATGCAATCAACCATTTTTTCAGACATGGGCAGAAAAATGCAATTATGTAATCGGCTGGTGGAGTTGCATTAGATGGTATTTTGTGTCTGTCAAAGTGACAGCCGGGCTGATTGATGATTCCCATCGGGTCTTTCACCGTTGCTTTAGGTCCTCACCCGTGACCTAGGTAGCTCGGGCAAAGGCTTGTGTGTCTGTAATTAATTATCTCATTATTACACAGCTGTCAAGATTACAAGGAGCATGTAGGAGGTACGCTGTGAGCCCTGGTTCAGAAGAGGAATAAACAATCACTTCAGCCTTGTGTGATGTTTCTTTTATCGGTTCTGCACAGATGGTCTGAGTTTCTGCTTCTGGTTTGGTCCTGAGAGCAGATAAGACTGCTAATAATGCCAGGAGTAAAGAGGGGAGTGAACGCGTAGACACTCATCTATCCGTCATAGTGTCGGAGATTATACAATTTGTGTTTACTTTCCTCTCCTACAGCTTTTGTTTGTTTGCTGGCCCATTGTGGGATAGAAATATGGTAAATATCATGCATTACTTGCTGCTTATTACAGAAAGAAGAAAGCAAATACGGTGGCATCTGAGGCTTTTGGAATGAAAATCAAAGCTATGATGAGTTTTAAGACAAGGAATGATATTAGGAATTTCATATTACTATTATGCACCACCATAAGCTACATCCTGCATGGAATGTAATTGAACCAATTTCTAAAGTCTGTTTTTAGTGATAAAGGTGTGTGGTAAAAATGTGAATGAAGCTAAAATGAGACATTGTGATACTGAGTTGCATTGAAAGGTGACAAGAGCAACACGGATTTGCACACTGTGACCTGCAGCTTCACAAAAATCTGACTGATAATAGTCTATATTGGCAAACGCGTAAGATTCTAATGTGGAGGGAAAACTAATGCTTCAAGCCACTTGCCAAGCTAATTGCCATGTCTAATAAAACGGCTTTTGTAAGTCACATCAAAAGAGCATCTTTCATATTTTTATTGCAACATCTATAAATTCGCACCTTCTTTTGTCCTCAGGATTGACGTGATCAAGGTGATATCTGGCATATGGGTTGCTGCCAGGAAGGAGAGTGCCAGATGTTTTTGTAGCTCAGACACACAGGCAATGAGTTGTAGCCTCAGTCCAGGGTTTGTTGGGCAGCTGTCTGGTCATCCAGTGTAGTTTCTTCAATGACAAGAACTTTATTAAGAAATTAAAACAAAAGTTTATATATATATATATATATATATATATATATATATTATATATATATATATATATATATATATATATATTATTATTATTATTATTATTATTATTATTATTATCATCATTATAAATATATATTTCCAGTTATATTTTTATTATTAACCTTTTGTAGTTTTCCATACAAATACGCCCTTTTAGAGGATGATGTGATAATCAAGGCAGGATAATATTTCCATAAAGCCGCGTTAGGCAGCGCACACACACGAACAGATTCACACAGTAATTATCATGTCAATGGGAAAGCATTGTTTTAATAGCTACTGTTGAAATTGGTTGAATAAAAAGGGCAGCTTTCTTCCCCGAATCCCTCCCTGGATATTAATTATTGCTGAATTTCAATTAAGTTCCCACATTTAACGAATAGCAGCTCTTACTGAGGTGCCCGGCAATTTGTGTCCATTAGGATAGCCGTTCAGCTTTTCATCCAATTCACTGGTTTCTCTGTTTATCGCTCTGATTTATCCGACCTCTGCGTTCCACTTGTTTTATGTTTCTCCTGCTGTCTCTACACCAATATTGCTCTGTTTCCCTCTAAGTTTGTTTCCTTTACACTCGTTTTTACCATTTCTGTCTCTCTTGTTTTTGTCTCTGGTGGGATTTTCAGTCGAGTATATTTGCATCTTAATAAGGGTTGAATGTGCAGTAGCCCCATTGTTTAAGTGGTTAAAATACGATGTTTGTAATTATTCCACAATTAACATTCATAGGACACATTGCCCTTAGCTTTTTCCTGAAGTAACTAAAGTAAAGTGTGCCCATCCGAGACTCTCGAATCTTCTCTTTTTTGGATGTCTATCATATTTTATTCTATTATCTCTAAGCCAGAGCATGTCTTTCATGTACACTCTGAGAGCTTTATTCGCTTGGTCTCATTTCTTTTTACTTCTCCTTTCACTGCAGTTGCCCCCCTTTTCCTTCCAACTGACAATTTGTGTCCATTTATGAATATAGTATTTGTCAAGGATGTCTTGATGAGTTTGGGATTCTCTTTGTTTATTTGTGTTGCTTGATTGTTTCTGTGTTTGTGAATAAGAGATTGAATGAGGTGAGTAAATTAACATGCTGGTGTTGAAAGCACACTGGAAAAACCAGTAAATTATGCTGTTTTATTTTATCCCTTGAGGTTTTTACACAACTTCTGATATTAAGAGTGTGTATATGTGAGGAATAATTGAGATCCTAGATTGTTGAATTATTGAAATTGAATGCACACCCAGAGTTAGCAATGCCTGGATGTACAAGATTTTTCATTGTAATTTTGTTTTTAACAAAAGTTTTCAATTTCATCACTTTTTATTTATTTACATATTTTAATTAAATATATTTTAAACTTTTTATATTTTATTTTATAGTTCATTTCGTCTTTTTGCAGAACATAGTAGGTGAATCTCATGCAACTTTGTATAAATTTATTATTTAGTTACAAAAATAATAGGTAAAGGCATTCTTTTCACATCAGTGGTCCTCTGTGGAGAGATTCCTTAAGGCTTCTTAAGGTTCTTACACAACTTCTGCTTATGAGAGTGTACATATAAGGAATAACTGAGTCTAAAGTAGACCATTTATTTATTTAATTTTTAATTTAATGCACACCCTGAGGTAGTAATGCTTGGGAGTGCCAAGAACTTTTTCCATTTATAAATTTTTGTCTCAAGTAGGACATTTTCATTATTTTATTTTATAATTTTATTTATATTTCTTTTAATTTTTTTTAATGTTTACATTTATTTTATTTTTACATTTATATTATATTTTAGGCTTTAAAGGGGTCATATGATGTTGCTAAAAACAACATTATTTTGTGTATTTGGTGTACTGCAATGTGTTTATTTTCATTAACATTATATTCCACATAATGTACTTATTGTTGCTCCTCTATGCCCTGCCTTTCTGAAACGTGTTGATTTTTACACAGCTGACGGTCTGAAAAGCGAGGTGTGCTCTGATTGGCCAGCTGTCCAGTGTGTTGTGATTGGCCAAATGTCTCAAGCGTGTGACGGAAATGTTACGCCCCTCCATACTGTGATCCCGGCCCGACGAGACATTACCAATAAAACCCATTACAAACAAGACATTTAAAGAACCCAGTGGGGTCATAATTACTGATTATAATGACTTATACTGTCTTTTCATGCGTTGCATAGCATGACGTGTAAATATAAAACCATATTTGCATTTGTGATCGGAGAAACAACTAACAACAAGCGCTACTCTACACTGCTTAAAATTCTTGTTTGATTAGTCGGATGCAAATTCTTTAAATATAAAAAACACAGGCTGTGAGTCAGAATTGCCTGACTATGCTTGCAAAGTTGGAATTGCTCCACTTTATAGAAACAGCCTTCTGGGCTACTCTCCCAGGAAACAGTCCTTCATAAAATGCGCTGCACACACTCGAATATTTGCGTTGCACTGTTCTGGAGCAGTCTTGTAAATACAACTTAACCACTGATTTCTAGTTGTGTCCTCCTCTTTTGGAAGTCCAAACAAAGTATTTATGCTTTCACAACAAAACACACAGTGTCTCCACAATGTGGCGGCAGTGGCAACAACATGCTTCTGAGAATAAAAGCTAAGCCTTCTTTCTTTGCATGAACATTTGGGCGGAGTTATGCAAATCTTTCCACACAGTGATGTAGACATGTGGGGACGTGTTTAAAAAATGCGTTTAGGAGGGCGTGGACGAGTCTTAACTTTTATAAAGAATATTTATTCGGGTTTGAGACTTTAGTCTTCGTAACTTTAGGGATCTTATCTATGCATGAACAGCTTGCAACACTCCAAAGAGGAAGGTAAACTTGAAATTGCATCATATAACCCCTTTAATATGTTTATATAATTTTTATACTTTATTTACTGCAAATGTTGTAATATATGGCTGCCATTGTAGATGGACCGCTCTGCTTTTCCCTGTTGTTGAGAACATGTGGACTTCATGTCATGAGGAGGATGGAAAGCAATAATTTATTCTTGGGAGAGTGAATATGTTTCATTCTGGAATTGTTGCCATTAGGTGAGTAAATAAATCATAGTTGAGAAATATTACAACTCTGAGCTCTTTTTTTCCCCCATGGCATCCCCATCTCTCGCCTCTGATGTGTAAGTCAACATGTTTCTCACATCCTTCATTTCCCGCTCTCGTCTTTTCTTTCAGGCAGCTTTTACAATCTCACATGTACAATGAATGTATGAATAGCGTGAAATTTTCATCGGCTTCAGAGAATCGATTCCAATTAAACATCAAAAAGATATTCTCTTTCCTCTTGGTTTACTTTGCCCTCCTTCTCTCCCTTTTCATGTGAAGTTATTTTATAACCTCCTACATTTCCTCTTTCTGCTTCACTTTTGCATCCTGTTACATTTATAATGTATTGTTGCCTGAGAAACTGTACAATGCAATCCAAATATATTTAATAGAAATGCCTGCTGTACACATATACATGTACGGCATCAAAGAGCATATCATTTTATATTATTCTCAAGATTTATTTTAATATTTGGAAAAAGAAAAGTATTCCTTGTTAATTATAAGTTCCTGCCACTAATATTTGACCATATTTTCGGGGGAAATTTCTGTTATTTCCAAATTGTATGTTATGGTCGATGGTCATGTTTTAAGGGCTTAGTGAAGTGTCAATTGTAGCATGCAGTCGTTAAAGGGAAACACAGCTAGCTAAAGCTAATATTAGACAATTATCATATTGTTAGCTCATTGCATTCCTATTTAAATTCTGTACATACTCTGCTTAATACTGTATATAGCAACGCCACTGTACATTCTGTAAATCATAGCTGCACTTACTCTGCAATTATATGCATATAAAACACTATATTCTTGCACTTCTGGTTAGATGCTAACTGCATTTCATTAGCTTTATACTTGTACTCTGCATAATGACTGTAAAGTTGAATCTAATCTCAAATCTAAAGGCGAAGCTGAGTCTTGTAATTAAAAGTCAGCTCTTTTTGTTCATTAGAAACAGTCCCTTTCCTTATTAACAGTGTGGCTTTGGAAGTGACCCAAAACCAGCAAAAACTTTGCCTGTTTTCTCGTAAAATTCAGCAAATCTGTAATGCCTTTAGCATTGTGCTCCTTTTCTCATTTTGGCTTGATGATAGGCTTTAGGTGCAACGGGGACACAGTCAGCAAATGAACCTCTCGCTCATCCACAATAATAGACTGACCTTTGAGACCTGGCCTCATGTAGAGCAGCGCTATTTACATAAAGTGATAATACGTCTTATGTCCTTTTATGCCCCCTGTGGTTTATAGATGGCATGCCTAACAATATTCTTTAGAAATATCTCAGTCCCACACCTCCGTATCTGCATAATCATACTGTAATGAATAATAAATGTTTGGTGACATTAAAAATAACCACTTTCAATTAGGGGATCTCCAATTACACCACAATATGCCTTTGATTTACATACACTAATTAATAATTAAATTCATGCAATTAACTAACCAATAACTGGCACAATTGAGAAATTATCAAAACAAATTCATAGGGTCTGATTTATATCATACTTATAAAATATCCTTGCTCCAAGTTTCTGCTGTAAAACTGACGTTTTATTTTATTTTATTTTGAAATGTTGAGAAACTTTCTCCTGTACCAGTGTAATAAGCTGAAACTATATGTGCCTTATTTATTTTGTATTTATTTTTTTCATTTTCTTTTGGTGTGGCTAATGGTGCATTTCAGCTTTAACATACATTTAAGTCGAGAAATAACCATGCTGTATTTGAGCTCTGTGGAATTTCCCAGAAGATTTCGTCTGTTCATTCAAGTGTAGGAATAGCATATTTATTAGCTTGAGTCTTATTGGCTAAACAGGCGGAAGGAGCCGTCTCCTTTCAATCAATCTTGAATGGGAGCGTTCAGTTAGATGCATCAAGTTCTCCCTGACTTCGGCTTCAGTGAAGGAACACACTCTGCAAATTCTAAGGGCTTAATTTTCCTGCGTCACAGTCTTTTAGCAGTGGGGATTACTTTGAAACAGTGCTTAAATTGATCCATTAAGTGGGTTATTGATCAGGCCGTGAGACCCACGGGGCTGCTCCATTGGGCTCCCTCAAGTCTGAATAACTTTGCAGAGACACTGAATCATATGGAGGGAATCTAATTGAATGTGTGAGAGGATTCGTGCAAACGGTTGAAAATGACATTAGCTCACGTAGACAGCCCTTCTTCGCTTCGTGCTGAATCAAAGATGAGTACATTTTCACCTGCCACCCTAGAGAGCGGGCCAGAAAGTATATTAAAATATGTATGTGAATTAAATGAAGTTATATTCTGCTGGGCTTGAATGTGAAGTGTTTCATTTTTCAGTGTTGAAATAAAGGCCTTACTAGGGTCATTTCTCTGAAAAGTGTGTAAATACTGCATCACTGTAGTACTACAGACACATTTCTCTGTTTGTATGAGCACTACAACCTGCCTGACACAACAATGTTGGCTCAGCCAATGGCATGAGTTTGGGAGAGGACCATTTTGTTAGCCTACACAACTTAATGTAGCATTTTACATTAATGTAGTAGTTTAAGCATTGAAGACTACATTTAGTTTGAGATTGGTTCGTCAACAAAGGTAGCATCAAGGTCATTGCTGGTCACCCAAAGCAGCCATGAATCATGACAGGTCCATTATATTCTGAAGTCTGTGTGCTGATGGATGTCAAACATATGGCAAACTTTGTCAATAGTGACACTCTCCCCACGTGTGAGAATAAATATGTGCAGTGCTTTACAGAGAGTGTAGGAGGATTGATGGGGTCTGTTTGGCCTCACAGTGACACTGAGCTAGAAAGCGCCACTGTTTTTTGTGTAAATAAAACGGATGTGATGTTTATTTATGTGCAGCTTCTCTGCTTTCTCGGTTTTGTAGGATGATGAACTCTTACTACTTTCTATCGCTCTCTTTATTTTTTTTTTGCTCGTATTTAAAATAATGCTAAGTATACGCAAACACAAATATTTTTTACTTATTTTATTTTTACTTTCTAGTAACCTCAATGTTACAGTATTTAAACTGTCTCACCCACTTTATGTAGGAAACTGCACAAATTTGTATGCAACCACATGCTCGGAAAAGCATGTTTTTGTCTTAGTTCAAATACATATCATAGAGTACATGCTTGGAAATGTTTAAAACCATGGACATATTTTGTAAATTATTACCTGAAGCAGTTTTTCCATTAAGAGCAGAAAACAGTGTATGTGGCTCAACTAATAGTGAAAGTAAGCTTTGCATCCAAATGCAGAAAATACTTCCCCATTGGTCTTGAGAAATCTGAAGTATGGGCCCAATTTCTTTGTCGCAAAACTCCTTGATCATTGTCTTTTGAAAAGAGGTTTCTCTTTTTCAGCTCAGCTCCCTCAGATTCTTCAAAGTTTTGTAGTGAAGAGGCATTTCCTATTTCCCATGCAACCTTAATTGTTGGATAGTTGAATAACAGTGCCTTGTTGTTATTTATCTATTTATTTTTTATAAACATTTTTTGTATTTGATTATTTTTTATTATATATTTAAGAAATTAATAATATTCAGCAACTTTTTCTTAATAACTTTTTATGTTCTGCACAAAAATAAATAAATACAAATAAATAAAAATAAGTGAATAAATGATTTCAGACTTTTCATTTTGGGTGAACTACACTTTTCAGTTTCCCCCACTGTGCCATATTTTTTATATGACATTTTATTATTGCCTGTGTTACTTTATTGCCTGTATTACCTGTGCACTTTCTTGGCCCCCGCAGTGTGTTTAGGCAAACAAAGAATTTTTAAAATTGAAGACATATCTTGCCATCATTAACGCCAGTACCGCACAAATCCATTTTGGTGCTATGAGTTCTGACATTTAAACGAATCATTTTCAAGCTCAGTATAGAAAGGTGAACATGGCATAGGTTTTAGTGTAAAAATGCTCTGTGCTTAAACACATGGAGGTGTTAGCGGTTACTGAAAGAACCCTATCGGCTTTTTGCCCTTGAGTGAAGCACTTAACCCCAGGCTGCTCCAGAGGGACTCTCCCTACAATCAGTGTAATACAAGTCAATTCCAATAAAACTAGCTAATAATAAAACTCCAATCCCAGACACCCAAGCTGCATCTTTCCAGTGCAAGCGTCTTTTGAATGTGGTTTCTCAGCAGTACATCACGCAATCAGAGTGTGGTTTTGAGCACCGATCTAATAGCACACTAATAAGAGCATATTCCTCATCCAGAGCAACTCATTAATAGTCTGTTGACATCTGAAAACAAATATAAATGCTAATATTGACTTCTTGTATAGATTACAGGAAGACTGTGGGAGGAGAAGCTCACATTCTCACAGAGTTTGTGAAGGAGCGAGAGAAATGTCACCTCTTTCTGTGCATGTAATGAGCTTCACATGAAAAACACTGCAGAAGAGCTAAAACAGAGCTGACAGAAATCCCATCAACCTGTCCGAAAGTGTCAGCTCTGTAATTTACATGTAAGTATTGTATTTATGAAGCGACTAAACGTGGGTGTTTTCATGTGTTGGGGCACATGCAAGCATATGTGTGCATATTGCAGTGTGTTTACACATTTATTTGGTTATCTGTGGTGTGTTTGTGCGAGTGTGTGCTCATGCGTGTGTGTGTGTGCGTGCATGGATGTGAGCCTGCTGAGACCGCAGCAAGAGATGCACCTGCCGGCTAGGGGAACAATTAGAGGCACAGTGAGAAGACGGTGGGATTACTCTGAGGCTGTTGCTTCACGCCTGCACAGTGCCACTAGAAAAGTGTATGTGAAAGAGACACACACAGTCTCCAACAATCTCTTTGCTGCCTGCATGTGTTATTTCCCATCTTGCAGTGAGTGGTTCAGTTTTACTGATGATTTTCCTCTCTTTCTTTATGTGTTTAGAGGAGTATTTTTGACACAAAGTGGCATTTTTCTTATAATCACTGATGACATTAATAGTCAAGTCAAGTCACCTTTATTTATATAGCACTTTATACAATAAAGACTTGTCAATTCAGTTTTAGTGTCAAAAAGGACAATAGAAAAGAGTCAATTTTTCTAGTTTAAGTTGGTTCATCATTGATTTAGCGATGTCATCGTCCAGCTCAATTCAGTTCTCTTCCAAAACCAGCCTGGTGTGGTGTAATTCCAGGCTGCAACGCAAGTCAGATTGAGCGGAGGACTAAATATGACAGTGTGTTATGTGTATGCTAGGTTGAAGAGATGGGTCTTTAATCTAGATTTAAACTGACAGAGTGTGTCTGCCTCCTGAACAATGCTAGGTAGATTGTTCCAGAATTTGGATGCTAAAAAGGGAAAAGGATCTGCCGACCCGCAGTTGATTTTGATTTTGAGTTTTGAGATTGGATGTGATGGACTATAATGCGACAAGAGCTAGCTCCTGTACTGATGAGCTAAACCATTCAGGGCTTTATAAGTAATTATCAAGGTTTTAAAAAATGTATTTCAGTCATGACAACTCTCAGAAAGGATATATAAATATTTATTATTATTAATCAGAATGTACATAATTTGGTATTGGCGGACTAGATCTGTTATGCTGCTACTGCTGCATGCTTCAGCTAAATGCTTATAAAATAATGCTTATGATTATAAAATAAAATGAACACATGGATTAGCATATTGCATTTGACATTTACATACAGTATATTTTTAAATGTGTGTGTGTGTGTGTGTGTGTGTGTGTATACCAAAAATATATATCAAAAATTGGTTTAATGTTATGCACTCCAAGGCTGCATTTATTTGAGGGGGAAAAACACTGTAATATTATTACATATTTTTACAATTTAAAATAGCTGTTTTCCATTTCAGTACATATTAAAATATAATTTATTTATATAAAGCCAAGGTGAATTTACAGCAGCATTACCCCAGTCTACAGTGTCACATGATGTCCTTCAGAAATCATTGTAAAATGCTGATTTGCTTTTCAGGAAAAAACAATCCATTAGGATTCTTTGATGAATAGAAAGTTAAAAACAACAGCACTGAAAAATGTTTTGGTAACTATATATATTAACGTTTACATTTATATATTGTGTGCTTTTTTTTTGAACGAGCATTTGTTATATCTTGTTATATGTTGTATCTTTTGTAAAAAGGTAAATCAGCAAAGATTCATGAGAAATTATTATTATTTCTTTTTTTGTGGCATGACTCCATATGCTTATTGCATATAATATAACATGCAATAATGAAATAATGAAATATGCAATAATAAAAGGACATTTCCTATGTTTTTCCAACATACTATGCATTGTTCCTTTCAAACCATAGAGTTTGACATCAGGACATTAGAAGATTCTGTAGTAACAAGACAATTAGTTGTACGTCTGCTTGAAATTAACGTAACTATGTAAAGTCATGTGTTAATGAGAACCACTGGCTCTATTTCAGCAGAAAAAGACAAGCAGTCTGACTGATGATGGCAAGACTTCAGCCTTTTATCCCAGACGCAGTGCATGGTGGCCCATTAGCATGGCTGGGCTCCTCTCATCATCTGTTATTGAGTTAAATGTGTTTGGAACCGATACCACTATGGGCCAAGTGAAGCAGAATAACCATGATCAATCTGGCAGCTCCAATCAAAGCAACCCAGAATTAAAGCTCTCATTAAACCAATAATTTGTGACCTCTGAGTTGTCACAGGAAACTGATCTTCCTATGCAGCATTTCTGCTCGTCACATCGTGTTGTGTCATTCAATATCATATACCCCTCTTATGGGCTGTTTTTAAACTGGACGCCCATTAATGACATTACTAAGTCAAGCGAAGTAACACAAGATGTTTGAAAGCAATCTCTTCCACAGTTGTTGTCTACCAAACATCACAGCATCAGTACGTCACGGATGAACTGCTGCTGCCACATACCCATCAAACCTCAGGTCCAGTAATGCGTCTTTTAGAGATAGAGTTCCTAATTGACATCATGAAGCGGCCTTAGAGATCCGTTTCCCCCGAGTGATGTTCCAGACGCGCTCTGACTGTACCGCTATCTCTTTCATAGGCGTATGCGGTTAAATGTGGATGTACAGACCTTCTGGATATCCGAGGGCAGGATATTATTATGATCACAGGAATTTGAGTGGGGAGAGAAAATCATAATAAAAAATAAAAAAAAAACACATCAAAAAGCTGCTTACAAAGTGGTCTGGTCGGCAAAGTCGCCCACCGCAGTGGCTTTCATCCGGTAAGATAATAGGCCCATGGACCTTTTCAAAAGACATTGTTTCACATAATGACAAGGTTGGGACGATCCGTGAAAGCTTTAAAACCCCTTCATTTCTGAAACTTGACAGCTTCTCAAAAAAAAAAAGAAAAGAAGAAATGAACACTTTAGTCAATGCAAAGACTTGGAAGGTGTTGAATATCACTACATGGCTTATTTTATTCAAGAGAATGGTTCATATTCCTGTTATGTAGATTCACATCTGCTTTAGCGTCCCATACATTTCTTGAATTTGAGGTTGTGCCTCCTAATTAGGACATGGTGAGAGGGAATGACATTTTTTAATTGGAAGAGTTGCTAATCTGGAGTCCTGTATTTATCACTGTAATAACAGTTACCTCCCATCCATGGTTAATTACTGACATGACAGTGTTGTACAGTAACTTGGCAACAACAACCTTACATGCTAACTGTTGATTGTATGAATGTTGTTTGAAGTAGAACTTTGAATCTATAGTGCACTGAGAAGACTTATTTTAAGGTGTTGAATGTGTGTGTGTGAATGCACGCAAATGTACAAACCTTATTTGCATGTTTGATGGTGTGTTGGGAGTATGTGGTTTTGTCAATGGAGCTTCAGATATTATTCAGTGTATGGCTGCAGAGGAGGTCCACTTACCAACAACCTTTAGTGAAAAGACATTTCAAAATTTGTCAAACCTAATTTAGTTTATCACAAATGACTGTAAAACTTGAGTAAATACATTAGTCAAAAGGTTTATGAACACTCTAAATAATGAAATAAGGCAATTTAAATTCAATTCAATTCAACTTTTTTTGTATAACGCTTTTTACGATACAAATCGTTACAAAGCAACTTATTTATTAGTTGCTTATAATTGGTGACTGTCAGTTTGTGGACATACGACAGGATTTTTCAGAAAAATTTATACAAGACGTAGTCAGCCAGACGATGAACATTATTAACAGCAATTTTTATATGATGCAGTCACACTTGTAGCAATATTTGTTATTTCTGTTTGTTGATTCAGGGTTAGCATCATCTGAAGTCCTCTGAGGGGTTGGCATCATCTCTTCTCAGGTGTTCTGGATCCAGACTGGAACTTGTGTAAATCCAAAACAGAGAAACAGATAGAGGCATCATGAGCATAGCGGTTGTTCCAACAAAGTAAAATAATTTAGCTTAACCCAAGCTAAAGAATAAGAATGTGCATTTGATCAGATGCAACTGAAGTCACAGTTTAAGAGATGCATTATTCAAATGCTTGGCAAAAGAGATGCATTTTTAATCTAGAATTAAATAGAGAGAGTGTGTCTGAACTAGGGATCATGATGGATTGTAATGTGGTATAAGGCTAGTTGGGTATGCAGGTGCTAAACCATTTAGGGCCTTATAGGTAAGTAATGATAATTTGTAATAGGTGTCCAGTGCAGAGACTGTAAAATTGGGGTAATATGATCATATTTTCTTGACCTGGTAAGGACTCTAGCTGCTGCATTTTGGACTACCTGTAGCGTGTTTATTGAAGATGCATGACAACCACCTAGAGGTGCATTACAATAGTCCAATCTAGAGGTCATGAATTCATTAGAAACAGGTAACATGTTTGGTAGCTTGGCAGTTTCTCTAAGATGGAAGAATGCATTTTTTGTAACATAGGAAATATGTAATAATGTTGTTGTCTATAACACCCAGATTTTTGACTGTAGAGGAAGTAATAGTACATCAGTCTAGTTGCAAATTGTAATCTACAAGATTCTGTGTACTGTTTTTTGGTCCAACGATTAACATTTCTCTCTTCTCCGACTATAATAGGAGAAAATTATTGGTCATCCAATCTTTTACATGTTTAACACACTCTGTTAGCTTAGATAATTTAGAAGTTTCATCCGGTCTCATTGAGATATATAGCTGAGTATCATCAGCATAACAGTGGAAACTAATCCCGTAATTTCTAATAATATTACCAAGGGGCAACATGTATATTGAAAGTAGAAGGGGACCTAGGATGGATCCTTGTGGCACTCCATATTTTACTGGTGATAAATGAGATGACTACCCATTTAAATAAACAAAATGGTAGCGATCAGACAGGTAGGATCTAAACCATCTGCCTGCCCTTGAATACTTGTATAGTTTAGTATTCTGTCTATGAGTATGTCATGATCTATGAAGTCAAACCCAGCAATAAGATCAAGTAAAACTAGCAATGAGATGCAGCCTTGATCTGACGCAAGAAGCAGGTCATTTGTAATTTTAACAAGTGCAGTTTCTGTGCTATGGTGGGGCCTGAAACCTGACTGAAATTCTTCATACAGATCATTATTTTTTATTTATTTTTTGAAATAAATGAATTATTTGAAATAGGCCTATAATCTGCCAGTTCACTAGAATCTAGTTTTGGTTTCTTAATAAGAGGCTTAATAACCTTCAGCTTAAATGGTTTTGAGACATGACTTAAAGATAATGACGAGTTAATAATATTGAGAAGCATTTCTTCGGTACTTCGCTAACTCAATTTTAATTTAGTGGTTACAGGATTTAATAAACACGTTGTTGGTTTAGAATAAATTTATTTAGCTCTTCCTGTCCTATAGTTGTAAAGCACTACAGTTTATCTTTGGGTGCGATGGATGAAACTGAAGTGTTAGACGCTGTAGAACATTCGCTATTGTATTTCTAATGTTATCTATTTTATCAGTGAAGAAATTAATAAAGTCATTACTATTTAACGTTGATGGAATATTTGAATAAGGTGGTGACTGGTTATTTGTTAATTTAGCCACTGTGCTAAATAAAAACCTTGGATTGTTTTGGTTATTTTCAATGAATTTGTTGATATGCTCTGCCCTGGCCGTTTCTAGAGCCTGTCTATCCTGGAATGTTTTTTTTTTTTTTTTAAATAAATATTACAATTTAATAATCTGCATACAAACATCAGATCAGTGAGGTTAAATGTTTTGTTTTTACACTACAATATTTGTACTGTAAGATTTTATATAATGTCACATGTGCTTTCCATCCAGCAACAGTCAAAGACATACAGTTGATATTCACTTACTGTAAGATATCCCCTATGATGACGTAATATTGATCCAACAACCATTATAGTCAGGACATGATTGGCTTTTGTTAAATTATTCACCAAACAGCTGTCAAGCTATAGTGATAGGATGAAAAAATTATAATAATAATAAAAAAATATCTCAGTGCAAAAATCAACCAATCGATAAATAAAAAATACAAATAAAAGTTGCTTTTTTTTATCATAAAAGCATTGTGTGAAACCTCTAAATTAACTGTCTCCATCATTAAAACAAATTTACATTTAAAGTTGTTGACATCAAATTATTTCCTGATCACAGTATCTATTGATTTCTATTGAATTCACTATCAAAACACTATTTCTGATGTAATCTTGTTATTAAAGGAATACTGTAGCTCATACAAAATTTTCTGGAGATTAACAGAGACTAATCTAAGACTAACAGTCAAAGATGTAAAAAAAAAATTCTCTAATGGATCCTCTGCAGTGAATGGGTGCCATACAGTGAAGGCCTTTGGAAACCGAATGTTGTTTTGATGGATAACAGCATGGAGGTCACGGTCCTTGACAAATATTCTATACTATTTAATGGTTTTAGAAGAATGAAATACAAAGCTGGACAACAACAACAATAAACTAAATCTATTCCAAATGCATTTTTGCGCATAATGACCAACTCAGCCGTTCTTTGGAAATATACAAGACAAGAGGATGACATAGAGGCAGCAATTATTTTGCATGCGAAGAAGCTTCATAACTCAATAAGAACATAGCTGTGAATGATTTATTCTTCTGTTCATGGGAGTAAAGGCATAAATCAGCCAACTCACCTGTCCTTGTCACCTATTTATGGCTTCTGTTATTTATAGTCTGTGCTGTGGCTTAATCAATATACTTTATTTTAATTACATTTTACTTCTCAACACTGTGTCCAGCAGCACATTTTTATGTTGAAAACATTCATTAACATTTGGGAAGTGAAGTAATTCGCGAACTAGCCTTTGCTCTGATGAAGGGGGATCAGAGCGTTAAGAGACAGGACAGAGTGTTCATCTATGATAAAACAAAGGAATATTCTTTAACAAATCTAGTTTTAAATGTGGCAAATTATTAGAAATCCAATATTTGTATTCTTATTAGTTTCATATAATTTTGAACATCTGAAAAAAATATTTAATAACATAAAAATGTCATGTGGCGTAACCATCTAGTACAAAATTTGCTTTATACATTGAATTAAAGTTCATTTAGTGTACACATTCAGCATTTTCAAAAAAGTATTATTATTATTATTAATAATTTAATAAATATAATAAATGATTAATTCATTCAGGTTTTGGGGAGTCACACCACATTATGTTTTACCAACAGATCTCATATTGCAATGTCATAAAAATAAAAATAAAATATCTGATGACTTGTAGACTCGGTAATGAGGGTCTGCAGGGGTTCTCTATAATATAATTTCCTCTTTTTATTTTTCACATCTCTTTTGTTATTTCCCCCCTAAGAAATAATAAAGTGTTTTGTCTACGTTCTAGACACAGGTCATGGTGGTTATGACACAGTAGATACCTCTTCAAGCTTTCATGTTCTGACACATGGGAATCTTGCGATTTCATCCATAAAACAAGATCAGCAAAGGTTAGTCTGATCACTTGCAGTAACAAAGATTTGTTTCTCTGTTGTCACCATCATCTACAATGTGGAAACCTCTGTGTGGAGCTCTCATCCAGACTGATAGCAATCTAATCTCCTTTATAACCTTTGCTGCTCCTGAGGGATGTCCTCCACCACCTGAAGTCCTAAAAAAATTCTGGATCAACAGCATTTACATTGGTAGTTATGTTTGCTAGGACTCCTGATATTTGTCCACAAGAGATTATTCCATACAGCAGGCGATCTCTTGTTTATTGTTTGGATGCTAGAGAAGGGGGTGTCTGATTCTGAAGCCAGGAGAATTAACATGGAACTGTCCACCACGCCAGTCTAATCCAGGACTTTACACCCAGGAAGACGAAGAGTGGTCTGCCAGAACGAGGCAGAGCCAAATATACAATGGCAGGATTTCAACACCGGTACTTTTATTCTTTTTGATGTGACTGCCATCTGCTTTTCCCCACCCTCACATTATTTCCCTTCTAGAAATTTGTGGAGCTACTTTCCAAGAAGGATGGCTGAAATTGTTGTGACATTTTCCTTGTTGCTTTTCTGATTTTTTGTACCCTGTTGACTACAAGATTGTTATGGTTTATTTGCTACGGGGAATGCATTTGTTCCAAATAATAGCCAAGCATTATTTCAAGATTACTAGGTCAAACGGACTCTGTGAAATGTAAGAGAGTATTTCTTATGATATATATCATAAGAAACTTTTAAATGATAAGGTGCATTGGTGTGCATTATTTTCTAATAATTCAACAGCCGTCCTCAATTATTCCTTACATATGTATTAGTATTAGTAATTTCTTTCTTTCTTTTTTTCTTTCTTTTTCAGCTTTCAATAAACACAGACATTGCATATTGTATGAAATACTGTAGCTTGTTCATTTGCTTTCTGGTCATTTGTATTAGTTTTTTACTCCTGTTAAATGTTAACTTACATAATCACATCATGTCTTATATTGAAGGTAAGTCTAAAGGGCATTCACTTGCAATGTTTCATGAATTTCAGCCTCTCTGCAGTCATGGAGCCATGTTTTTCATTTTCATGTAAGATATTACACACCGGCCCAGTACTGCCATTGGCATAGAGGCCCTTGTCAAACACTCCCATAATGCTATATCACTGAAGGAAAAAGTCATTCTTTATACTGGAGGCTCTTTGGGGTGAGAGTGGAGGTGCCATCTTTCATTGTAGGCACATTATTATTATTGACCTGTCTGGTTTAACATGGACGGGTTTGTTTGGACTGGAATATAGATGAGAGTTCCTCTCATTCAGGAGCTTTAGAGGTTTTATGAAATATTGTGTCATTTTATTCATTTTTTGTTTGATTTTATAGCTTGTTGGAAGATATTAAATTATTTCATGACCTTAAAAATAAATAGTATTGTTGCCACAAATGCACAAAAATGTTTAGGACCCCAGCAACTTCATTTTTAACTTAATTCCCTGTGTTTTTTTATAATATTTATTTATTTTTCTCAGTGTATTTATTCTGCGTTATCAGTGAAGGTAAGAAATCCTGGAATAGGTTCGAAGGAGAAAGGATAGTAAGAACTAGCATGGCTGACTGGGATCATTATGCTGACTATTCCTTATGAATGAGAAAAACAGACAGGAGAATATATCTAATATTCAGAAAGAGATATGCTGTTATCCTGTTCCGGTAAAAACATTAAAAAAAATTGTTTATGAAAAAAGTGTAGTCTTAATTTGCACATTTATTTTTTTTTATGAATATTTTTCTCTTCTTTTTAATAGATTCTGATAACTGACATTTATCAACTGCTAATGACTTCTATTTCAGTCTGAACTGCCTCTCTGCTTCAGGTGTAGAGGACAGTCTGCAGTCCTGCATAAGAACAGATGAGGCAGTGTTGAATCAGTAATACTAAACTCCCACCAGCTCTTCTGGTGTTTAGCTGCTGCTTACTATCCAAACAAACATGCAAAGCAGGATGGATTGGATATATCTGTCAAGGATTTACAGTACAGGGACTTCTTCAAAGAGAAAAGTTTACTTTTGACACTTCTCAGTCTATGTGTCTGGACTTTTGAAGCCTTTTTGTCTACTTATACAATTTTTTTTTTTGTCAGAGGTGTTATTGTTCCTCTATCTGTATAGCATTCCATGAAGTTGACCTGAAAATAACTCCCTGTTTTGGATTTCAACAGTAGGTCGTATAAAAAGAACTAGGTGTTTTTTTTTTTTTTACTTGAACTCCCACAGAGTTACGATGGTGAGAGTGATTTTTTAATAAGACTCCATGCTTTGAAGCGCCTTTGTAATGTTGAAACAACATGGCACATTTCAAAATGCTGTTTGATCCCTTCCAGCTTTGCCACACAATGCAATAACTGTCAAAGGGGTGCGAGATAAAACTGAGTGAATAACAACCCTTTAAATACCAACAAAATGAACTGACTGTTTTTCCATTTGCACTGGCAAGTTAAAAAGGATTTTGGAGCGCTGTATCTAGCTTGCAATTATTACACAGAGCATGCCGGCAGATTTCCATAGGGATTCTTACTTAACGGAGTCAAGTGTGTGAAGAGCTCAGAGTTTAAAAAGGGAATTGTAGCTGCAAACACTTCAAGCTAAAATCGACACCCTTCAGTGATGCAATATGGGGATTTTCTTGTCTGTATATTTATTGTGCTGAATTTTATCCTTGACATTTTGAACTTTGCATTATTTTTATTTTTATTTGCCAGACTTTGATTTTGTCCTCTGTTATGGATGCGGATACATTTGAAGAACACATCAATGTCCTTCCAGTGTGAGCACGGTGACCCCACTGACCTCCGTAGGCGTCCAATGAGCTGCTCATCGCTCACGGCAGGACCTCTGGCACTGGTTATTACACTCGCCCGCTCTTCTCTCATTCCCCGCTCTTTCATCGTTCACCTGGAAAAGCCAAATGGATTTCTGTTCCTCTTTTCTTCGCAAGTCTCCTTGCAGTCCCCGTCTGCCCTTTCTCCAAGCAATCATTAGGAAACAACCCATTCACTGTCATTCACCGATAGACTTTTGTACTGTTCAGTTTATAAATGTGAACGATAAGCTTTCGGCGATTGAATTCATCAGAGTGCTATTTTTACCCGGAGGCTAAGAGTAATGCCACATCCTGAGTTTCAATAGGTCTACGTCCTTCTCCTTTCACTCTTGCCTCGGGAGGACTGATGATGTCCACTTATTTGAGGTGGATATTTTTCTCAGGCTAACCGCTCTGCCCTCAGCTTCTTTGAGAAAGGCTATTTGATTTTGATGTTTTCTCTCCAGGCGCCATTCAAATGTGCCGAGTGATCTTCGAGAGTGCTGACTATGAGATCCAATCTGCAGGCCACGTCCATGTCACTGCATTCTTCTTCCTTCTCCATTGTCAGGCCGTCCACCGATCAAAAACCTTCCTTACGTTTAATTGCATGAAGGTTAACGAAAATGGTGTGACAACTTATTAGAAACCGCAACTGATGCTGTTGATTTCAAAGCAGTTTTTTCCTCGACACTTGGTTTCCAGGCAATTACCAAGCACGCTTTTTATTAATTTCATGGTTCATGGGGCATCAGACACTATAAATAGGTAAGGATGGTTGTGAAATCCTTCATAATCTTAGTGGCTGCTATTGATTTTCAAGCATTAAAATAAACAATCCTCCTCTATGAGTGTTGTCAATTTTGGAGTGTCCTTAAGACATATCCAAACACTTGTGTCACGCCTAGAAAATATGAATACATTTCATTGTGGTAGCAAAATATCAAAATAATTAGCAATAAATTGATGCCAAAGCTTTCGTCAGAACCAAAACCAACACTTATTTGTATGCGTTTTCAGATGTATATAATTAAAGTGTCATTTTGTTTTAATTTTGTAAGTTTAAGCAGGATTTTTGTCTTAATATTAATCTGAACGCTTTACGAACATAAATACAGTACATTACTGCTTAACAGTTTTGGAATATTAAGATTTATTTTTTGTTTTTGAAAGAAGTCTCCAAATCAGAATATTAGAATGGTTTCTGATGGATTATTCTGCAACGAAGAGTAATGATGCTGAAAATTACCATCACAGGA
>NW_020524300.1:0-33641 GCF_003368295.1 Carassius auratus
TGTATTCAACATGCCCTCGTTATTTTTCAAGGGCATCACAGTTTGGCGGGAGATGTTCCTTTTTCTGGCATAAAGCGCATGACTTGCAACAGCCCTGACAGTTGATGACGTTGCCCCCTCGAGCGACTCTAGACTTGCTAATGTCCCTGTGACAAGCCAGCATCCTCCCGGGATCCAACCCAAACGCTGCCTTTGGCACAACCTCTCAACACTTCATCAAGCCGCACCGGGCATCAATCTGGATTAAATTAAGTGACTTCAAGGGTCATAAAATACACTCCATTTGAGAACACTAGTTTTGCCAAGTCTCACCTAAATGGGATTACAAACCGAATAATATTTGTAATTATTTCTAACAAGATGCATTTAACAGTAACCATGGTAAAATTACTGTAACGCACTGCCTGGAGTGGTTTACTGCTTTTTTGTGTTTGTGCATTCGTTTTCTAATAAGATGTGAGTGGGCATGTGTATTTAAACATGGGGTAGAGATGTCGCAGACTGCATAAGCAATTAATTTTGTTAATTGTCTTTTGTCAACAGTTTAAATATGCCTGTTATCATTTGTGAGGAAGTCAAATTGAAAGTCACATCGTGTGGTTATGTTGCCGCTCCAGCATCTCTCCCTGAGCTCAGCAGCACGTGCACAGCAATTTTTAATCAGCCCCATCCATTCACAGCTGTCTGGTGTTGTTTCTAAGGAGGTTTCAACACCAGACCCGTGTATATATGAGGGCAGTGCTATGAAAGCTGTTTTCAAAACTTGGTTGCACACAAGGTCCCTTGAAAGCGGGGGTCTGGATTGTGGTTTAGGCACTTTGTGATTTATATTTGCAATGAAAGCTATCCAGCCTAATTTGAGGAAACAAAGCGCTATTGATGATGCATATTTTGTTATATCTAATCACAAAGCATTCCAAAGATAAACGGAAAATGCTTACTGGTTGACAAACTAAATAGAATTCTTGTTAGAAATATGATCAGAAAAACACATGACTCGATTAATTCTTATTTTAATATATTTTAACATGTAATTTATTCCTGGGATGCAAAGCTGAATATTTAGCATCATTACTCCAGTCTTCAGTGTCACATGATCCTTCAGAAAATCATTCTAATATGCTGATTTGGTGCCAATAAAAACAAAATACCCTTATTTAGTGTAATATAAATAAATAAAAGTGTAAACTCATATAGAAGTACTTTTTGAAAATTTATCCTTATGAAAAGAAGCGATAAAAAATAAAATTCTTAATGTCATGCAATTAATTAATTAATCAAAAATTATCGTTGCCTTCTGACCAATACAACAATCTGTTATTTAAAATTGTAATATTTTTTCAATTTTACTGTATTTTTGATCAAATAAATGCTCTTTTGGGAGCATAAAAGACTAATAGCATTTAAGATAAAATTTCAGTGTCAGTGGTACATTGTGAAAGGAGACCAAGGGCCCTATTTTAATGATCTAAACGCAAAGTGTAAAGCTCATGGTGCAGGTGCACTCAGGTGTCCACATCCACTTTTGCCATTTTAACGATGGAAAAACGGTCCATTTTTGAAAATGGGTTGTCCCTATTCTCTTAATGAGAAATGGGTGTAACGTTCAATACACCAATCAGAGTGTCATCTCCCATTCCCTTTAAGAGGGAGATGCGCTCGCGCCATGGCGGATTGCTATTTACATGGTGGAATTTGTTGGCAGAAAATCTGAATGCTTCTCAAACGAAGAAACCGATCTGCTCGCGCGTGAAGCATCTACGGGAAAAGCAGGATTCCACCAAAGCTCTGCACGATGAGTCATTTAATTTATATGTGTGTGTATTGGCACGATTGTTCAATTAATTAGCCAATTTCATTCATCATTATAAGTAGTAATAGGCTAAATTGCAAATAGGTAGCCTAATTCTAATACACACAATGACAATCCATCATTACATTTTTATATTTATGAAGCCTACACAATAATATTATTTTACACTGTAATCCTTTTGTTTTTAATATTTGGCATGTTTGTGTCATGCGCATCCCTGTGTGTAATAAGCAAAGTCAGCGAGCACTGTGGACCCGCCCAAAGGCGCGTTTTCTACCAACGCGCTCTTTAAATGACAAAAGCATTTTGCGCCATTGACTTTAGACTTTAGACCAGGTTTGAGCTGGTCTATGGTGCAGTCTATTTTCAGCTCCTTAAAATAGCAATGCGCCAGAACACACCTCTTTTTTAGACCATGGGCTCAAAAATGAGCGCAAATGCATTTGCTAATTAAACGACGTGGCGCTGGACAGGAAAATGTGAACGGCGCCAGACTGAAACTAGCAAACACACTTGCGCTGCGACAGGGCCCCAAGTGTTTAAACAGTCAAAATCACCAGCTTACCAATCTGCCAGTCCCACTGGACCTTCAGAAGTTCCTTGTGCTCCATAATGGCCCTGAAAAACAGAAACACAGCACAACTCCCATCAGCCACAGGTGAGCACAGCTGAGCTAGGGAAAAACTAGAACGTCAATAAAAGATAAATAGCGACAGCGCCGAAGTCTCAACAGCATGCTTCATTTTGACAGGTGGCCGATTTCGGCAACAATGGGCAGTGCGATAAATCCACCCAGCCTGAGCAAAGAGCAGTCAATCTCCCCTGAAGCCCTCCTGAACAGTCCGAAGGATTCTTGTGACACTCGACCGGTTCTGTATGAGCTTTTCTGACTTACTAACAATGACAGGTCACCCCCCCCCCCCCCAAAAAAACAATCCTCTGGCCCTGTGTGACACCTCTGTAGAGCCATCACAAGGCTGCGCTGATGTTCTGTTGCCAAGGCTACAAGTCTCATCGTCCGACAGCATCTAGAGGCATCAGCGGGAGACCGTTCCTGAAGCCCTGAAGCCTTCAGATGAAACTATTTGATGCAGGCAGAGAGAGAATATTCTATATCCAGTGAGGTTGTCACTCTGCTTCCTCCAGAGCCTTTTATGAAGCAGTCAGACTTTAAGTGGAAGCAGGGTTTGACTGTCGTCCATAATTCCAGCCTGCTGTCAGATATGAATGCCTTTCAGCATAATTACACCCAACTGGCATGGGTAAACAGTGTCGTTGGCATTTATGTAAATACGCCACAAATATAGATGTTAAAGCGCATTGAAGCTCCGGCACCGGGGGAATAAAGGTGTTAGATGAGAATGCGGACTCCAGCTGGAGCTGCTGAATGTTTGCTGCAGGACGCAGGCGGTCCAAATGGGCCTCGTTTGCAGATGGATAAAAAGACAGGAGACGAGAACATTCCAGTTGGCTCACGCTTGGAAGTAGCTGGGATATGTGGTGCCGGAGATCCAAATGGCTCTGGTGGAAATGATAATTAAACATGCAGACTGTGTAAACGTCAAACTGTGAGGAGGATCTGAGGATGACTGCAATCCAATTATAAAAATCATTACATTCCTATGAAAAACGTGTGAAGGTGATGTGCTGTTAGAACATTAAATAATCATGGTTAAACAGTTGAGAGGGAATCCTAAGGAAACTTGGAGAAAAGTGTCTTTTTTAGAGTTCAGTGGTGATAGACTATAGCGAGCCAATAGATGACAGCAATTTTCATATAAATATAAAAATAGGAGAAATGAGAAAGAACAATGAAATATCTAATACTAGCTGATATATATATAAACTTTTTGAACGGTAGTATATATTGTGCATTCCTAATTTACAGTCATTCAAAGTGGCCAATGCCAATATCATAGACAATGTCATTTTATATAGCAATTTCGATTTCAATTTAAGTGTAACTGTAAATTTAGCCCTGCTGTTTAGCCCCGCCCACCAATTCACGCATGCAGAGTAAATAACGAGAGAGACGAACGCAGGTCTTACACAGAAACTAAACAATAAAGATGGCTCAGAAGACAACAAGATGCTGTCCAGTGCCAAGCTGTGCCAAAACAGTCTTTGCATTGAATTTCCTCTGATGCCAACATTAGGAAAGAGTGGATTAACTTTATTATTAATGTAATTCCAGACTGCGTCAGTATGAACTTGGTCCTTTGTTCACTTCAAAAAACATGATTTAGAAGTAATAGACCATTTTCTGTCCTGCTTTGACCCCCTCATCAGAACGCTCTGTTTGAATAGCTGTGGTGGATTGTAGACTCAGAAGTAAACGCCCACTGCTGTGATTGGCTAACAGTTGTGTATGTTTGTCAGCCTACATCCTTAAATGGATGCTGCTGTGATTTAGGTTAAAAACGCGTAAATACTCAGTACATATCAAAAGATCATTATAACAGACCAAGTAATAATTACTCACACTTGTATGTCGCAACATTTCTGTCGGATCTGATATAGTCAGTACAAAATAAATACAAATAATAATAATAATAATATTGATAACATTATAAGTGGACCTCAGAGAACAGTAGATAATAACAAAGGCAGTTCATGATCCCTTTAAAAGTTCATAATAAGAGACTCACAGCTGGATACCACTGAAGAAGGAGCCAAAGAGACCCATCATTCCCAGGAATTCGACCCGGCTCAGGTTTTTTACGATGAACTCCTCACATACGTTGGAGATGCCGTAGAGCGTCGCACCCGCAAGAACCAATAAATCCCCCATGAGTTTATGGTCCCCCTGTATAGATCAGACATTAGTGTTATATTAGGTCATACACCTTTCAGAAATATATATTAAAAAAATGTACTCGAATTCAAACTCAAAACTTAAAAAAAAAAAAAAAAATGACAATGAAAATGTTATTTTAGTTTCTGTAGCTTAAAATCAAAGCAATACATATGTAAGAAATCTCAATTCTCCGGAAACACAACACACATACTAATAAAACATATACTTAACACTGCAAGTCACTCTGAAAAAAAGCATCTGCCAAATGCATAAATGTAAATGTAACATTCACTCAGTGGTAGGTACATTATTCAGAGACAACTCAAACAACAGTAGAATTGCTGCAAATTAGTTTGATTTTCATTAGACTGCCCTGTGGGAAAGCTGTGTGTGAAATTGTAAGCACAAGCCCCTACTGTCCATTCATATTTAATAAAGTACTCTGAAACTGAATCAGTCCGCATGAGCCAGGATTCTCAGGAGGATTGGGCAGTGCTTTACTCTGATGTAATGTCTGGACTATGGCTGCATGTGATACAAAGCACCACCCAGGGGAAACGAGAGAGGGTTATTGTGTGGGATAATATTCAGAGTGTACCACGGCATTGTGAAGGGACGGACTTACCGAGGCCTTGCTGTCGGCCCACCATGACGTCTGCGCCCACCATGCAGCCCATGCCCAGGAGACACACGCCCACACCCACAAAGTGCAGCACTTTATACCTGACTAACAAGAAGAACCACGACAGCAGCAACACCACAGGGATCACGAAGCAGTCCAGCAGCTGTGGAATACATTGAAAAACTGTATTCAATAAAAAAAACGGAATATGTTTTGACATCCCATATTCATGCAAAATAACTCACAAAAAGCATTTTTAAATTCAAACTCAATTATAGAAGATAAGACGACAGACAGAATGATAGTTGATCGATAAATAGAACGACAGAACAATAGAATGATAGAATGATTGATAGAATAGATAGAATGACAGATAGAACGATAGTTGACTGATAGAATGACAGAACAACAGAACGATAGATATAACCATAGAACGATAGATAGTATGACAGATACATAGACAGACAGACAGAATGGTAGTTGACTGATAGATTGATAGAATGACAGATAGAACGACAGAAAGATAGATAGATAGAACGACAGAAAGATAGGTGATAAATGGATAGAATGACAGGCAGATTGATAGAATAGAACGATAAATAGATAGACAGAATGAAAGTTAACTGATAGATGGAACAACAGACAGACAGACAGACAGAGAGACAGAGAGATAGATAGATAGATAGATAGATAGATATTCCTCTAGTGTGGTAGAAAAGACATTTCATAAGGCCTCAATGACTGAAGGACACACAAGAGATATAATGATCATAAATCACAATCATAAAATGCATACTACGCCTCCATTTATGCACCATAATCAGAGACATTTGTTCAAACAAAATTTTGGGCTTTAAAATGAAAAAAAGAGAAAAGGAGAAAAAGGAGAACATATAAGCAGAAATAGTCAAGACATTTGCATTCTAGACCTCAGCCAACACCATGACCATCTATAACAAGTAATCATCTACCTTTAATGGGCAAATGTTTAAAAGAGTGGCTCCATCGCATGCTTTGGCATGACTGCCTATTAATATTGATGAGCCACTGTGTAACCTCATTACTGTCTACATAAAAATGGTAAAATACACTTGTTGTGAACCACGGGGGAAACAGCACGCAAAGGTTTGGGAGGTAGGAAGCATCTCTTTCACAGTGAAGAGATAAACATGATGCGCTCCTGTGTGGGATGAGCAGCAATCCGACTGACCTCAGCAAACAAGCTGTCGAGTTAGACTAGAAACGTCAGAATGTTTCCTGGGGGCTGTTTCATGAAACAAGCTTAGCAAATAAGCCAGGCTTATTTTAGTTAGTCTGACTTATTTTCACATGATTTGGTTTCATAAAGCAAACTTACCATAGCTCAAGCTCAGTCACTCTGGCATGTTGGGAAACTAACCTGGTCCGGAGCAGGCTAACTGTCAGGCTAAGCTGGGCTCCTCTAACACTGACCAATAGGAACGCATTGATAATACAACTGACCTAAATTAGAAATAAATACAATAATACATTTTCTCTCAATTCTGAGTTTATATCCTGCAAATTGCAAGAAAAAAAAGTCCGAATTGCAAGATGTAAACTCAAAATTTGTAGAAAAGTCATCAGAAGTGCCAGTTGTTTATTGCAAGAAAAAAGTCAGAATTGTGAGATGTAAACTCAGAATAGTGAGAAAAAAAGTCAGAATTATGAGATAAAAAGCAATTAGCTTCTTTCTCATCCTGTGGCAGAAACAAGCTTCCATAGATTTCTCATCTAACACCACCAAAGCGTCGCTCATCTATAGTATTTATATTAAAGTTGGTTGCACACCAATGCAGTAGAAATAATTAGGAACTCTGGTGGCGTGCTCCAGGGATTCGGTGTTTGATTGACCTGCTGACGCTGCTGTCTCCAGTGGTTCTGAGCTGTATGAACTGTACCACAGTGAGAATCTAATTCTCTTTTGTGCTTGGTAGAGAACACAGAGACAGATAACACACACAGGTCAGGCTGCACAGGCACCAGAGTAGTCCTGAACTGGCTGTACCTGCTGATTGGTCGCAGTGCGCACGTTCAAAAAATAAGACTCTTGAAAACAAATCAGTGCATGTGTGCAGGGACATCATGCACCTATTATTTTGAGGTAGTTTTGGCTCACTGGATGCCCTAGGCAAGATAAAACATGACCCAAACAATATGGTAGTTCTATGTACAGTACATGTGTAAGACATGTTGAAATAATAGTAATGTTGCCTGCAAGTGGACGAGTTTCAGATTCTGAGCAATTATACAGTATTATTGTGTTTAATAAACTGAGCTAAGCTGCAACTTAACTTGACAGCCAGTGATCATGCAGTTTCAATGTATAGATTAGAGCAACTTTGATATTTTTATAATAATTCTATTCCACAAAAAGAAATCATATTTGAAATTCACAATGATTACGCTGTTTATTTGCATGCATTGTCTGCTTATGTTTTCCCCTAATTCACTAAAGGAAAAAGTTAATTGCAATTCTTGTGTCTGATTAAACTTGATTGAGTGTGGATTGTGAATAAGATGCACATTTGTGCACTTGAAAAATCACATACGTAAACTTAGCAGTCGTTTAGTGAATTTGCCTACCACAAAAAATATTTAAACAAGTATGCAAAGTACTTGACTGAAACTTGCAACTTGATTAAACTTGGGTTGTAAATAAGACTGGAAATATTATGTGCAAAAGCATCATAAGCATACTGAAAAAAAGTACCTTTATCTACATTTTGAAAAATATGTACCAAAACATATCTTTTATTACTGTTGTTCTAGCTGAAATGAACACTGCTGGCAGTAAAATACCAACAACTTTTGGGCAGAATATAGACTAAAAGAATTAACTTTTTTTGCAGTTCTTTGCAAAATACTATGTTATGACCTGAAAACAGTTTTACCATAGTGCATCATTTGTAAATTAATACATTTTGAGCTTTGCATCACATAACCAGCTTCATATGTATAGCTTTTCTGATGTAGTAAATTTGCTCTATAGCTCACCCGATAAATATTGCACTTGCAATACAGAGTCATGTAAAACACAAAAAGAGCATTAACTTTTAAGCACCACTTTGGACAATTTATTTCCAAAATGCTGTGACATGTACAACAAGAGCTTAATAAAACATTGCCATATGGATAAAATTGAAAGCACTTTTATTGCCACTCACAAGTGTTTTGAAACATGAAAGAAATGTAATGTAATTTTGCAGAAATAACAAATGTTTGATTTAACAGAGTGACGTATATGATAATACAATTTCTAATTTAAAGCAAATAATCTGTGGAAGGCTCAATTCATTTTGACTCACCAAATTTAGCCATGGGTGATTTCTGACACTTTTAAAGAGATTATACGTCAAAAAATTAAAAGAAATCTGTCAATAATTACTCACCCTTATGTCATTCCATACCCGTAAGATCTTCGTTCATCTTTGAAACACAAATTAAGAGCTCTCTGACACTCCATAGACACCAAGGTACAGTAACTACCACAGTCAAAGCACAAAATGTAGTAAGATCATTGTTAAAATGGTCTATGTAACATCAGTGTTTCAACCATAATTTTACAAAGCTACGAGAATACTTTTGGTGTGCGAAGAAATTAAAAAATAAAGACTTGTTGTGCTGTGACTTGTGTACGAGCAGAAGAGAGCATGCACATGCAGTGTGTAACTCTCGATAATGAAGGTAGATAGTAACTTGGGGGAGAAGAATTGCTAAATAAAGTTGTTATTTTTGTGTACAAAGAGTGTTATCATAGCTTCATAAAATCACGGTTGAACCACTGATGTCACATGGACTATTTTATCAATGTTCTTGGTACCTTTCTGGGCCTTGAATGTGGCCGTTACCTTGCTGTCTATGGAGGGTCAGAAAGCTCTCGGATTTCATATAAAATATCTTAATTTGTGTTCCCAAGATGAACGAAGGTCTTACCAATTTGGAATGACATGAGGGTAATTAATGAGAGAATTTTCATTTTTGGGTGAACTATTCTATACAAGCAAACTTCACGAAAAAAATAGTGCAAATAGGGGTTTGTACTTTTTTACAAGCTGCAATCAATACCCACAAAAATCTGAAAGGGCATGATGCCTTTGTGCTGTTTGTTTGTTTTTTTGGGCAGCATCTGTATTTACCTATCATAATGCTATGGGCTCTTATCACCAAAAACAAATCTATAACACCACCGCACAGTCTTGTTTTAAGATGTACTCTGTTGTGCACATTATAAAATCCTTATCGATCAGAGCTGATTCTCTCAGTTACGCCTGCAGGTCTGATAAAAGCCTGTCTGAATGTCCCTTTTAATGTCTAATGGTAGGGTAGGCTAGGCTAATACATGACAGCATGCCAGCACATTCGCTAACAAATAGTTGATGACAATCTTTGCATCAACAGGGGCGCTTGTAATGACCATCGGTGATGGCAACAGAAGAGTGACGAAGTGAAGAAAAATCGATCCTATTCTCTGCTGGAATCTCTAATAATCATAGAGACCTCCTCTGGCCACTAATCAAACACCATTAGCAGTGACGTGAATAAGGCTCTTTCAGCACTAACAGCGCTGTAATGAAGATTAAATGACAAGTGCAATGTGAAGCAAACAGGCTAGATTTAACTGCCAGTCGGACAGACCCAATAAAAGCCTCAAGCCACTGCCTTTTTGCTTCTTAGGTTTCATAATCTGTCTTTTCTTTCCTTCACAAGGCACAAACACAGACTCGTAAACATCTTAATATACCTGAACGCTGGTCAGTGTGGTGTACTGGTAGGCTTTGATGACCAGGTAATTAGCCTCTATATCAATCAATCCCAGAATCATGTACTTCCACCATCTTCTTTTCAGTATCGCCAGCAGATTCTCTTCTCCTGTGGGAAAACGTGAAGTTGCATGGTGAATTCACTTATTAAGACAGTCTCCTGTGGTATAATCCATTTTGTACGATCAATACAAACTTGTATGTGCAAACTGGTTGGGAAAACGATTAATTGTTTGAAGTGCTTTGAAGTCAAGCAGGTTGAAACCAGCTATTAAAATCATCCAAGTTGTGTAATACAGTTTAAACAGAACATTATCCTGGATCAACCCTCTTTTGCTGATCATTAAAATACTTGACCTCAGATATTAAGGTTAGATTAGATTACAGCAGATGGTACCATATGATAAATCAAAAATTACTCCAAAATAAATAAGTGATTTGTTCATACACTACCATTTTTGGGAAGAAATTCTGTTATTCAGCAAGGATACATTGAATTAATCAAAAAGAATTTACAATAAAGACATTTCTATTGTTCAAATATATATTTTTTAAATGAAATAATACTCTTTTGAACTTATTCATTAAAGAATACTGAAAAAATGTATCAAACTTTGCACAAAAATATTAAGCAGCACAACTGTTTTCAATAATAAGAAATGTTTCTTGAGCAGCAAATCAGCACATTAGAATGATTTCTGAAGGATCACATGACACTGAAGACTGGAGTAATGATACTGAAAATTAAATTAACCTTTGCATCCATAGGAATAAATTAGCTTTTAAAATATTTTTAAATAGAAAACAGTTATTTTAAATTGTAAAAAATTTTCACAATATTTGCATTTTTACAGTACTTTTTTTTATTTTTATAATTACAGCCTTGGAGAGCATAAGAGACTTCCGATATCAGAGTACAACTTAAACTTTCCACAATCCATATTTTGTAAAAGCTTGTTTGTCAGTTTCAAAGAAACTAAAGATTAACCAAAAACAGCTCTTGTCTACCGCTCCTACGGTGAAGAGATAATATACAACAGCCAGTTTTATTACAATACTGCAGCAATCTCTTGACACAGCAAAGCTGCTTCTGAAATAAATAGGAGTTTTCTATAGGATCCTAACGGCAGAAGCACTGCAGGAAAAAAAAAGAAAAAAACAAGACGAATGGAACTTAAGAACAAAAGTCTTTGCAGATTCAATTCAATTCAAGTTTATTTGTACAGTGCTTTTAACGATACAAATCATTGCAAAGCAACATTCAGCAGACATTCAGTTTCCCCATTATGCATATTATTTAAATTAGGGAAGTGGAAATGTGATCACTAACTTTCTCTTGCAGTCTGACCTTCTCACTTGTTTTGATTTTCTAATACAACACAATCTCTCTGCAGTAAACATACTTATTCTTGACCTATTCCAAAAACTTTTAACGGATGATGGATTGGATTTTTTTGAAAGCCCTTACAAGTTACTTGATTCATTATGCCTTTTCAACATGTCAAACTCTCGAGGTGTTGAAAAGCAGTGAAAAGGCACTGGCTCCAAGAATCAGAAAATAAAGATAATCGCTCTAATCTAATCAAACACAAAACAAATGTTTTGTTCTTGCAGCTTAACTTTAATTAGGAAATGAAAGTTCAGGACAACTGGTAAAGTCAAGAGAACATCTGCAGACCAAAAAAGCAAAATCTCTGAATGAGCCGATGGTAGAGCAGCAAGAATATAAAGCAAATCGTATGTCAAGTGTTAGCTTTCATCTGTATGCTGTGATTGTAAAAAATAAAAATAAAAATAACAGTACTGTACTGTAAGTTAAGAAGTGAAAATTTAATTTTACTGTATGTCTCATTACCGGCTGATGATCTTTATTTATATTTATTATTTATGTAAAACCACATTAACTGAATTAACATTAAGCTTTTAAGTGTGACTGTTAAAGAGTTTCAAAGAATAAAATGACATGAGGTTCTCATAAGAAAAGATGAAATGCGCGCACAGCGTTTGAAGCCCAATTCATGCGTCCCACAAATTGAGACTGTGTCACGCATGATCAATAATGGCTCAAAAAAAGTTGGTCGCTCATCTATATCTGGAGTCATCATGCCATCGATCGCGTCGACAAGTCGATCTCGGAAGCATTTTAAGTCGATCGCGAAGATTTTTCGAAATCTGAGAAAAAAAGGTGCGACTGCGAGCCTCCGGTGCGAGTTGGGAGATGCGAGCCTCCGCTGACTGCGGAGTCGCACCTCCCGAAACAGACGAGACATTTATACTTGACACAACTGTTTTAGACTGAAAACCAGACCATACAACTGATTTAGACGCGGGTGCCGGTGTGATGAGATAATATCCGTCTGCTCGGGCATGATTGTTTTAGGCCTGTAATTGATTGATTATTGAGGTAATAGGGATGGCACGGTTCGCTGAAAAAAAAAAAAACCAAACCGTTTCTGTTGATGCATGCGTATTCTGGCTTCCCAAGACATTACAAAAACATGAGAGAAAAAAAAAACTGGACAAATCATTCACTCTTGTTCAATGCGAATGCTGTATATGAGCAGTAATTTATTCTTAAAGTGAATAAATTGTAATGAAAAATAAATAAAATTAAATAGCTAAAGTAAATCGTAAGTGGTAGTGCATTTGTCGATTCTGTCATAAGCATACAGTACATCAGCAATTACACATGTTTAGGGGAATAGGGCATTATTAATATACCATGTAAGGTGGTATGTGCTAGAAATGGGTAAACCACTATCAGTGAGTCTGCCCATGGGGTGGGGGCACCACCGCGCAAGGCAGTGTCCCACATTGTCCCTCAGAAACATACCCCTTGTCCCCCCTTGGGCTTATTAGCAGGTGCTCACCCTATGTTACACGCAAAGGCAGATCTAATTTTTAATATTCAATGACAATCAAATCCTGCAGATGTCACATCCTTTCGCAAACATGTAAAGAGAAAGCATGTCTCCCCAATCAAACATTTTAATACAGATTACAGTAACCGGAGACCTAATAACATTTGCGGATGTCTCTCAGTGGGGTCAGATTTTACAATAAGGTGAAGAGTCATTTAAATCCTCTTCATCTGTAAGCTACAACAGAGGATAAAAGCACTGGAAATATGATTGAAGCAGCAGATTTAAAATCTCTCAGAAGAGAGAGTAGATATGAGCACAAGTTGTGACTGATATAATGTCATTATTATAAAATATTTGGTAACACTTTCGTTTAGGGACCAATTCTTACTGTTAACTATTGCATATTTGCATGCTAGTATATTGGCTGTTAAAATGTACTTATAAAGCACATTTTAATGCTTTATTCTGCATGACCATATTTTAGATCTCTAAATCCTACCCCATACCTAAACTTAACAACTACCTTACTAACTATTAATAAGCAACAAATTGGAAGTTTAGTGATGCAAAAGTAGTAGTTAATAATGAAAACTGGTCCCCAAACTAATGTGTGACAAAATATTTATATAATTTAGTACATCAGATCATATTTTTATGTATTTACTCAGGGATATGATGCAAGCAGACAAATCCTCTCATAAAATCCTCTAATCTTTGTGTTAGATGACATTCCAGGGCATTCTGGAATGGAAAGGAATGAAATTAAATAAAATGCAATACAATAAGATAAAAATTAAATATCCTTTATAAATATAAATATCCATTTTATAAATATCTTTCCACACAAAAGCAAAGATAATACAGGTATAGACAAAAAAAGAGTTGGAATGACATGTTGGTGATTAAATGATGACAGAATATTTTGTGTAGTGGCACTCTCCCTCTCAGCTTTATAATGATATATGACACAGAATCGTTCTCCATGAGGCATATCATTTTGCTTTTGAATCATGTTATCTATTGCCACCTCCCATTCTTGAGAATGTTAATGGTGTGTGCCATTATATTGATTTTAACACAATGACCACATTAAGCAGCTGTGACAAAGATTTCATCATAGTGTTGTTAAAGGGACTGACTGCAGAGAGCATGCTGGTCAAACAAGGAAGAGAAAATGACTTTTAAAGACAGGTCATTTTGACAGACCATATAATAATCCCATTCCCAGAGAGCACTGACAAATCCCACTGTGTTCCCAGAGTTTCTAAAACTGCCAGCTGCGAATGAGACTGGCTGCTGGTTGTTCTTACATTTAAGGAAACATTTTAATACTATATATTATAAACAAAATGTAATGTAAATGTAAACAAAAATGCTAGGATGTGATGTTCAAAAGTGACAGGAAAGTCATTTTTAATGTTACCAAAAAAAATGAATTTTGTATAAGTGCTTTTCTTTTGAACTTTCTAAATCCTGAAAAAGGTATCATGGTTTCCACAAAAATATTAATCAGCATAACTGTTTTCAATAATAAGAAATATTTCTTGAGCAGCAAATCCGAATATTAGAATGATTTCTGAAGGATCATGTGACACTGAAGACTGGAGTAATGATACTGAAATTTCAGCTTTGCATCAAAGGATTAAATTACATTTTTAAATATATTCAATACATACAGTACATACTGTACGTAGACATCATTTTAAAAATGGTCTCTTCTGCATCATTTAATAAAAAACTGTTGTCATTTTCAGTAGAAAATACACTCAAATGGGATAGTTCACCCCAAAATGTCATCATTTATTCATCCTCAAGATGTCCCAAACCTGTATGAGTTTCTTTCTGCTGTTGAACACACAGAAAAAAATATATTCATGAAACTCATGAAATTCAATGAACAACTTGAAGATGAGTAAATGATGACATCATTTTCATTTTTGGGGGGGAACTATCACTTTAAAAAAAAATAAAACTTTACTGCCTGTTGCTAGTTAGTAGTAGACTAAACTAGATGTGGACATCTGTGTTGATGCTATGATGTAGAATAAACCCCAAAGAAAAGCCTGTAGCTATGCAATGCATTAGTCAAGACATAACAGCTGTACTCACATAACACAGAACATAAGTCACTTATGATAAAAGCAGCCGTTAAATCAATAAATCATGCAGAAATCCTCTGTGAAGCCTATTTCCAGGTGGACATCAGAGACGGGAGACTGATTTCAAAGAACAGATTCAATTAATGAAAATGATGCATATTATGTATATATTATACTGTTCAATAATTCTTGTGTTCTGCACAAGAAAGAAAATTGTACGGAATTGTAATGACATGAGAGTGATGACAATTTGAATTTTTCAGTGATCTATTTCTTTAAGATCCTCCCTAAAGAGCTCACATATGGCATAGTAAATACACGGCCAACAAGTAAAATTAGTATTTAAAATATTATTCAGTGTGCTACACTGTTGTCAAACAACTTCATTACATTGTATACTTAATTCAGCAAGTGATGTTTGGTTTTCATGTGGTTTGTTTGCATTTTAACCATTTAAAGCTTACTGTATCATATTTGATACACAATCTACTAAATGCCTTATGTCATCTGATTGATAGTTCATACTTTTTTAACAAGTAAAAGGCCCTTTATTTCCCATTCAGACTGTATATTGTATTACTGTGAAAACCATACTGCTTTTTATCACTTAAATCCAAGAATAACTTTTACACTGTTGGTAAAATTTCAAGATGAAAATTTACTGGACTGAAGCAGCTGTGACCTAGATTATCCATACATTTTGGAAAATCTTGTTAAAATGAGAATATAAAATACATTACAAGCAATCAAATTTTTCATTTTACTTTAGTCTTACACAAGAATAGTCAAAGTGAAGTTTAAAAAAATAGTAAATATTAACATGGCCTTATAAATATCAGCAACGACTTGGTTTGGGCATAAAACCCATATGAATAAAACTCATGTGAGCTTCATATTCTCTTATATCATATACTGTATATGAGCCTCAAAAGCCTGATGTAACAAATATGATACTCGTATATGCAAACTTAATTTGTTTCACTTTAGATTTTGTCTAAAGGCTCATTAAACTGTTTCTTAAAAAAAAAATCCAAGTTAATTTTGCTACCATTTATTCATCACATTGTAAATGGATGCTCAAAATGTATCAATGGCAAATGTAGTAAGTAGGTCATCCATGCATACAGTCATACTGTGCTTCATCTACAGCTGACATTTTCACCTAAAGCAAAACTTATGGAAGCATGTCAAATACACACACACACACTTTTGTGAAAAGTGGGGACCTCCCATAGACATAATTTTTCTTATACTGTAGAAACTGTACATTCTATGGCCTTACATCAACCCTACACCTAACCCTAACCCTCACAGGAAACATTGTGCATTTTTACTTTCTCAGAAAAACTAAATTTTTTATGGTTTATAAGCGTTTTGAAAAATGGGGACATGGGTTATGTCCTCATAAGTCACCCTCTCCTTGTTATACCTGTGTCATACCCATGTCATTATACAAAGTTGTGCCCTGATATGTCACAAAAACATGCACTCACACACACAAATAAAATACAAGTAAATGCATATGTTCATTTATTTATAAATTTTATTTTTAACATTTTTGAACTGTCCTTGTGAAAACCAGTGTTATTATGCTCTGAATTCTTCATGTTTTAGAGTGCATTCAAAATATATTTTATCCGTAAGCGTGTTGTTCGCTAGGAATCAAATCCATGACCTTGGCATTAACAAGACCTTTGTGAGTTTAGCTACAGAAATATGATTGTACAAAAGCAGTGTCTGTGCCAATGCAGACTCACTCCAACAAAACATCCAAAAAATTGCATTGAATATATGCGTGTGTGGCCGTGAATGGCTTATTCACACTCAACACCATGCCTCATCATCGTGTGGACACAGTTTATTGATTATCTGTCCACGGGGGGAACAGGATAGAGTCGAGGTGCTGTGGCAATGCAAACAATAAATCTCTTCCCTCACTCCTGCCAGCTCAACACTTCTAATCTGTGTCAGTAAGAAGGAGTGGATACAGCTGGCAATCTAAAAAGCCAATAAAGAAGCTTTCAGGGGTAATCATCAACGCAGAGGACAAAGCACTGACCTCACACATTACCCAGCAATCCTAGCACTCAATTTTGCAGGAGATAATGAAGATGGCGAGATGGATATGCTGCAAACTGACTACAAACACAAAGCAGAGACCACTTCATAATAACCTACAATTTTAAAAGAATTTCAACAGGATGTTTTAAGCTACTGAAATGCATCTGAAGGCAGCGTAAGTTGGACCCTAAAACAGATAGAATCACAGAAGCCCATTATGAAAATGGAATTTAAAGTTTAACATAGAATGGCGCAAAATTTGGATGAATAAATCAAAAGTAGGACTGTACACTTAATCAAATTGTGATATACCTTTATTCACCCCCGTGGCCATGTGGGACACTTTTTATGATGGATGGAAGCGCTTTATTGGACTTCTTCTGTACTACTAAAAAATAATACCCATTCACTGCCATTTTAAAGCTTGGATTTTGGAATTTTCATTTTTGGGTGAACTATCCCTTAAAACTATAGTAACTAACAAATTAACTTGGGTTTTTGCTACACTAACTTTGTTTAACCATGGTTAAGTATAGTAAAATCATGGTTAATTTTCATAAGGGTGTTTATAAGTCAAATTAATTTAAAACAGGTCAATTCAACAGGTATGAAATATGAAAAGGAAAAGAAAAATACTGTTAATAAGAAGACAAGTGCTGGACCTCAACAGGTTAGCTAGGAAATATATTTATTACTCAGAATGTTCCCAATGTCACAAGGTCCCAGAATGTCCCAGTTATTTTTCAAATCAAATGGATGAGACAAGCTGTGAAAATAAAAAAACGGACTGATTTTGCTCTTGCAATCCACCAGGAAATCAAGCTCCAAAACATCTCAAATATGATTGCGCCCTAATATCAGTGATTCAAAAGTTCCCTGATGCCAACTTTCCAGACGTGTAGATGGCAGCGTAAAAACAAATCCCATCGGCATAAAATCAATATCAGGGGTAACATATCAAAATGCATAGCATATTGAATGCAGCTCTTTAGGGGAGAGTAACAATTGCTTGTTGTACAAAAAGTTTTACAAGCCTCTAATGTCAAATGGTTGTGATGAATCTGAGGAGGCGGGGCTCTTTACCACCACGCCCCCAAAACTCAAGGCCAATAGGCACAGAATCTATTGGAACCGGTCCAACATTCTAGCGGTCTTGGCTTACTTAATACCCATGAAGAACAGACAATTTAGTTAATATTTCTTGATGTCAAATTCAGCCATTTTAGGCTATATTACTTTTAATGAAATGCCATTTCATTTTAGTTGCCAATTATATTTTAGTTGATGATAATTTGTAAAAAATTAGACACATATCAAACTGTAAGAGACAATACTTTAAAGTTTGACTCCAAACCCTGGGGTTGTGGGTTCGAATCTCGGGCTGGCAATAACACGACCCTATGGGTCAACCCTTTCCTTGAGCAAGGCATCGAACCCCCAACTGCTCCCCGGGCGCCGCAGCATAAATGGCTGCCCACTGCTCCGGGTGTGTGTTCACAGTGTGTGTGTGTGTGTGTGTGTGTGTGTTCACTGCTCTGTGTGTGTGCACTTTGGATGGGTTAAATGAAGAGCACGAATACTGAGTATGGGTCACCATACTTGGCTGAATGACACATTACTTTTTTTTTTTAACTAAATGTATAAATATATATTAATGTAAACATAACCAATTTAACAAACAAAATAAAACATACAATTGAAAAAATAAATGCATCAGAAAAACATTATTCTTTTAAAATACATTAGGGTATAGTTTAATTAAATTTAAACCATTAACTATTAGAAAAAATTGTTACTTGAATATGAAAAAAAAAAAAACTTATTTTATTTCAGCAAGTTGGCATTTAATTCTAGTTGCTAGAAATTACATTTTAGATTATGGTAATCTGTACAAAATGAAAGAAACACATCAAACTTTTGGAAACAATATTTTTTATCAAATATATAAATATCAGAAATTATTAATTAATTTGTTTAATCTAAAAATGTAAATTTGTAGAGACAATGTAGATAAATAAACATCAATACAACATCTTGTCACCAAAATAATTTGAAGGTGGCATTTAGGACAGCACTAAACCTTGAGGCATGAACAAAGCCAAGGCAGAGTGCAGTTTTCACACATGATTTCCTCAATTTTTCTACCTCACAGCAACTGTTTTCAGTGTCTTTTTTTGTTATTATAACCGTTGTTGCCATGCACTAGTCGTTTCCCGTTGCCAGCGTCCACTTGGCAGCCTTGGTACACAACTGACAGATTGGTAAGAAGAATTTTGGCATGCATTACATTTGTTTTCTATTTCTGCAACAATACTGTAGGAGAGAGAGCCATATGCTGGGTAGCCCCGTCCTGCTGGAACAACAGCTATTCTGACTCTGTTTGTGTCCTCACACTGGGTAGACAAGTTATTCTCATACACTAATGTTCTCCCATGCTTTGGGAGACTATTATTTCATTTTTATCTTTCAATATTAGTGAACCTGATACTAATGTAGCTTACTTGATACAGTACGCTATCAAAAGACCCTTTATACAATGAATGCAGTGTCTAAACAGCTCAGAAATTTACATCTGAAACAAACAGATGCATCAGAAAAACACTGTTCTTTTAAAATACAAAAGACATACCCTCGGATCAAAACATGATCGCTTTGGTCCATGTTCAAATGTTCATCAAAGCTTGAAATAAATTAACTGAAATAAAATATTTAAAATAAATTTATTTTAGTTCAGCTAGTTGTCAAATAGAACATTTAGCATTTTTATTTAGTTTAACTTAAAATATGAAAATAACTAATGCTTTAAATAAAATAACTGAAATATGTAATAATTACAAATCAGTCCGTTTTTTATTTTCACAGCTTGTCTGATCCATTTGATTTGAAAAATAACTGGGACATTCTGGGACCTTGTGACATTGGGAACATTCTGAGTAATTATTAATATATATATAGAAGATATGTATATGTCAAATATATATATTTTTTAATCTAGTATTAAATCTGTATATTTTAATCTAGCTGCCAAGGCAAAATTAATTATTAACATATCGTTTTAATTTAGTAATTTTAATTTCGACATATATAAATAACTAATACTTGAAATAAATTAAGTGAAATAAATAATAATAATAATAACAATAATTTATTAATTTTCAGATACATTTGTAATTTTTATTTAGTTTGCCTTGATATATTAATGATAACTAAATTAACTTATAATAATAATAATAACAACAACAACTAAATTAACTCATAACTGAGACTGAAAATAAAATAAAAATGTATAAAAACTGTAAAGACATATAGACAAAGCTAATAGAAATAACAAAAGCTCACAATACAATTTACAAACTAAAATCAAAATGAAAACCGAAAAATATAAATATAAAAATTCATTAAAAAATATCTCAGTGATACTAAACTAACACTGCCTCCGAGGTTTGGCTGGCTTAAGCAAATGAAAGCTTTCTCAATTTATTAAAAGTTAGACAAGGTGTATTTAAAATTGCCTCTGATCAGTGGAGCGCAGTGTTCTGGAATTGCCATAATATGAATCAGGCTTAATATTGCAGGGCAGAGCAAAAAGCTGTCACTCGAAATGTTTCTGTCAGCCATCAGCATTTGCCCCAAGTAATTAATAACTGCCTGGCCGCATTAGTACAGGAAAACACATTATGTCTCACCGGTAAAAAGTGATGCAGTTTTTACTAGAAAGAGAGAGAGAAAGGCTAATTTCCCTCCTTAGTCCTTCTCCAGTTCTGCAGCTCTGTGGTTTAAATCCACTTTGAACGGAGCACAAGGGTCACAACAGATACAAGCTACACAGAAGAGGTGAAAAGAGATGACAGGAAGGCAAGGAAATGAGAAAAGCAAGTTTCACTTTACCCAAGCTAAGATGACAGCCTCTACGTTGTGGGACTATAGAAGATGAGCTGGAGCTTGTGGACACAGACCGGCTGACAGGGAGCTGCTCTTATTGCCCTCTCATTATCCTAAAAACACACAGTACCTGCCCACTTTCTGTAGCGTGTGGCCGTGTTTACCAAGGCTGCAGACTCAACTCCATGGTCACTGGAGTAGAACAAAGAGACTGCGCCGGTTTGTCAGGGGCCGCTGACGGCTCGCTCAGAGCGGCGTGCTTGAAATAATGAGTTTGTACGCAGCCTTTGCGTCCAATGTTTGCATGCTTCAAAATACAGTTCAGCAGTTCAGTCAATTAAAATGATGCATTATGGGTGTAAAAAGAGCTACGATTAAAAGTTACTATGCCAAACTTTTACTATTCAGATTATCACATGTAAAACAAAAAAAATACTATCTTCACCTATTATTTAATACTAGCTGATATATATATATATATATATATATATATATATATATATATATATATATATATATATATATATATATATATATGCATATGTCTATGTAAAGTCTCCAAAACTGCAAAGGATAATGATAATAATTATCTAGACATGTCCATCTATTGTACGAACATATGACATCATTACTTAAATGATATGTAAAAATTGATAGCCTGAATGCACTGTAAGTCGCTTTGGATAAAAGCGTCTGCTAAATGCATAAATTTAATTTAATTTTAATTTACTTACCAATCAAACAGACATAAAATCTTGCATTTTCATGGAAATATTCAATTTCAAATGACAAATACTGAGTTTAGCAGCATTATACAAAAATATTTGCTTGTTTAACCAATCTGAATCATACTCTGTGTGATATTTATAGTATAAAAGTATGATATGCGATTGTATCGCAGCAAAGATTTTCATCCAAAATCATTTACGGTCCCGTTCAGCTTTCAAAAAATGACTCATGATCTTAAAGGAGCTTATTAGAACAACCTGATTTCTGTATAAAAGAGTGTTAGTCAGGGAATCACATGTGATCTGATATAAATAGACTGTGAGATGGCATATTTCTCAGCTCAGAACACAACTCTTTTCCATTTCTATTCTAAGCCTGCTGAAAGTGTGCCAGAAAACATTGTGCCAAAACACCAAGCTCAACATGAAATCAATTACGAACTAAAACCTGAGCACAACACCTGTAACCTGACTAACCATCTAGACATGAAGTGAAATACTTAGAAATATGAAACGTATGCTAATTTGACATTTTACAAATAAATGTTATTTAAACAATTTATAATACTAAACTAAACACAATTTTCGCGTTTACTTCAGAAAAAAAATGACAAAAGTAAATTATGATGCATTTATGTTTTTATTAATTGGAATATAGGAAAATAAGAGAATTTGTCTGTAATTGAACAATAATATAAAAATATAACTTAGTTAAAAAAAATGCATATAAGCATCAAAGTCAGGACTCTGACTGACATATTTCTGAATAGAAACAGGTTAGTAGTTTAGAAAGTTTCTGCCAGAGTCCCAGAAGAGGTCACAAACGAGACAGAAAAGAGACATTTTAATGCAAAACTTCAAATAACCTTTTTCTAACAGTCTCTCATAAAAATATGTGGTCTTATCGTCACCTTGTCTTACAGATAACCTCAAGTTATGTTGCCATTTGACAGTGTTTTTATTAAACTGCTCAGAAACCTCAAGGAGCCACCTTTACCTTGCCTGACTGCGAGTGTGGTGGTGTAGACCAGGAACAGCAGGATGTAGTTGAGAAAGCACTGGAACACGGGGGTGTTTGCGTGGTAATCATCCGCCAGGTATTTGCTGGTCAGGCCAATCCCACAGATGAGCAGTGATAAGACCTGGCCGAGGGCCAGCGTGAGAAGAAGTTCCCTGTCAACAGAAATCCAGGAGTCAGATTCACATAGAAACTGTACTGTAAGTATGTACTGTGTGACCTTGACCCTGACAGATGGGCACATTAAAGGAATAGTTCACTCCAAAATTAAACTTTACTGAATGATTACTCAACATGAGGCCATCTTAGATGTAGATGAGTTTGTTTCTTCATCAGATTTGGAGAAATGTAGCATTACATTACATTCTCACCAATGGATCCTCTGCAGTGAATGGGTGCCGTCAGAATGAGAGTCCGAACAGTTGATAAAAACATCACAATAATCCACAAGCAATCCACACGACTTCAGTCCATCAATTAATGTCTTTAATGGACTGGACTGGTGCTGGGTACTTGTGGATTATTGTGATGTTTTTATCAGCTGTTCGGACTCTCATTCTGATGGCACCCATTCACCGCAGAGGAACCACTGATAAGCATCAAGAAACAAATTCATCAAGATCTTTGATAGCAAATTTTCATTTTTCAATGAACTACTCCTTTAAACGAAGAGAGAATTATAGAACTAGCTAAACTGTGAATGTTTAAAATGCATATAACTGTGCAACTTGTGCAGTGACCCAAAGATAAATCTCAACAACCTTGGAGAAAAATGGGTTTGGAGAATAATGGCTCCTGGTCCTGCTCTTCTTCTCACCCTTATCATAAAAGGGTCTAATTTGTCTAAATTTTACCAAGTGACAGATGAATTTGAAACATAAGAATGGGTGTAAACAACTTCTGATGTCAACAACAAATGACAAAAACAACAAAAAGTGGTTTCTGTTTTTTTTTTTTTTTTTTTTGCAGCTAAACAAGATTATATTCCCCTTTGGTTCGTATAGGTGTGTTGTGTGCAAGTTGAGATAAAAATACTCTAACAATTAAGTGTGAACTAAGCAAAGGTGCTGATACTTTGAAGACACAATATGTATCTCTGTGAAACGCTACCAAGCTTTTCAAGAGAAATCATTCATCTGCAGGCGAAGACACATTTCTTTCTTTAAATGCTTCCCATCAATTAACACTTAATTTCCTGTTGAAGCACATTAAAACTCTTATAAACAGTTTGGTCTTAACAGAGTGGTTCCTACAGTACGATTGTGTGTGTTGGTAAATAAGTAAAAGTACAAATGAATCTAACCTAAAAAATAATTAAAAAAAAATAGTTAATGTTTAATGTTAAACTGTTTGCACTAAAAAAAGTAAACTTACTATGTTAAAAAAAAAATTTTGTTGTTGTTTGAAATAATTTTTTTATGTTTCTGAAAGGGTTCTCTTGCTCAATTTATATTTTATATATATATATATATATATATATATATATATATATATATATATATATATATATATATATATATATATATATATATATATATATATATATATATATATATATATATAAATTGAAATTATAACCATTTAATATAACTGTTTTCTAAATAATTAGTGTATACAGTAAAAATTATATTAGATTTAACAGGTCAAGACCGTTACAGAAAAATGCTGTCAAATGTATGGTGTCTGAATACCATATATTTTATGTTAAAAATATATGTTAAACTAAAATATTTGAAGTTTTACAATAAAATATTGTAAACATTTATTTTAAAAATAAACGTCATCTTATTCTTAATAAATACATATGCAAAATGCTAAATATTTAGCTTCTGATGTTCAAATTGATTGTTAAATAATTCAATTAACACATTTTTTGTAGCTTGAAATGTATAAATTTTTTTCCCAAAAGGACTGACTGTATTTTAAATAATTAGTAGATTAGCTTTGCAAGTAACTTTCCAACACTGGTGACCTCCCATCAGCAAGCCTTTCAAGAGCTGTTTGTCACATCGTTCCCGTCGGATTTACATGGTGATAAAATCACACCAAAAAACAAACCAGCCTCCTGTAATTCATCAACACAGTTAGTCCGATTTGCCATTTTCTGGTTGGTGTCAGATGGTTCGTTACAGGTGATGGTAAGTGGGAATTGACTAGTGGAATCCACCTCTGACAGTGTGATAGGACATGTTTAATTACGGGTGCAGTATGTATGTGTGTTTGTGTGTCTGTGTGTGTCTGAGTGTATGACAGTCCAATTGGTGGGATCAGATTTACAGAAGGAAGGAAATGCAGGCGTGTGGAACCAGGCGAGGGAATTAACTGTCAATCAACTAGGCTTAAATGCAGGGGGCTTGCCCTCTCTTCAAAAACCCCATCCAGTTCCCCAGTAAACACAGTGAATACAAAAACAGCCAGTGCTCGCTGCACCCACATAGGTAACGAATGAAACACACATACAGGTTAGTTCCAGAGACAACACGTGGCAATATGAAAGAGCAACCGCATTATCAGAAAACATGTGCTGCACTGGTACACCGTCAAAGACAAGGTGGAAAAGAAAATAGGGCAACCAAAACAACGTAATGTGTTTGTCCTACTTTTCATTAAAATCCTCTTAGTCTAGTACAACAGAGATAATATGAATGTTGTGCTTTAGTAGGTAATTGAAAAGTGGATTAGAGGCAACCTAAAAATAAAATCTGATATAACTACAAGAAATCTGAAATGTTTGTAATGCATTTTGTAACACATGCATATACATTAGTAAAAATTATTTTAGATTTAACAGGCCATTAAATAAAATTTAATTATATCAAATGTATGGTTTTCGGAAATAAAATGTTTGAATACCGTATAATTATGTTTAAAATCTATTGGAAATAATTAATTTGAAAATCCATTAATATACAATCCATAATTCATTAAAAGAATTAATTTTTATAAATGTTCATTAAGAGTTCAGGGTTTGTGCTGTGTTTGTGCAACCAGTGAAGAGAAATATTACAATAATATTTACAGTCGTATTATTATTTACGGTACACAGTATAGCCGCGTTTCCACCGCAGGAACTTTACCCAGGAACTAGGGACTTGGTCCGGTACTTGGTGTGTTTCCACCGCAGGAACCAGGAACTAAATAAAAGTTCCGGGTAAAAAAATGCCCCCCAGAAAGTCCCTGCTGGCGAGGTGGTACTTTTTTAAAGTTCAGGAACTTTCGGGGGCGGGACTTTGGCGCTAAACATCCTGATTGGTTGAGTTGACGCAGCATTGGTTGAGTTCAACCACCATTTATTCGGATCAACATTTTCAAAATATTACTGTTATTGTGTCATGAAATGTAATTTTAAAAGTATTTCAGGCGAGAATGTAGTTGTTTAAAACTCAAATCTGTTGTTTATTTATAAAGACAGCGCCTATTTAAAAATGTGTTTCGCCGATCTCTGAGACGGTGAGCTCCACACGATCAGCGAGAGCTCAGTGATCATCTATCCGCCCAGAGGCAGCCTCACCTTGGATAGACCTTCTGATATGTGCCGCTGGCTCTGATGTGTCTTTAGTGGTTAAACATAACATATAATTCAGCTGCGGGGTAAATCTAACAGGTTTTCTTTGGTCTGTATTCAATTTATCTAAATGTTAAAATGAAAATAAAAAAGGCAAGTCTATATAATATTTCGTTTCATTGTAATGGCTGTATATAACGTTACACATATCCCTGAACTAAGTACATTTCTGCAGCTGTTATTATGTTTAAATGAAAACGAAAGGAGGCAGTGGTATTTTATATCCTATTTCGTTTTATTGTAAATGTACTGAGGGGAAAATTGCAGTAGCCAAAGCGATCTGAGTTCACGCAGCATTGGTTGAGTTCAACCACCATTTATTTGGATCATTTTCAAATATTACTGTTATTGTGTCATGAAATGTAATTTTAAAAGTATTTCAGGCGAGAATGTAGTTGTTTAAAACGCAAATCTATGGTTTATTTATAAAGACCGTGCCTATTTAAAAAATGTGTTTCGCCGATCTCTGCGATGGTGAGCTCCACTCGATCAGCGAGAGCTCAGTCCTCATGTATCCGCCGAGATGCAGCCTCAAATCGGCTAGACCTTCTGATATGTGCCGCTGGCTCTGATGTGTCTTTAGTGGTTAAACATAACATATAATTCAGCTGCGGGGTAAATCTAACAGGTTTTCTTTGGTCTGTATTCAATTTATCTATATGTTAAAATGAAAATAAAAAAGGCAAATTTATATAATATTTCGTTTCATTGTAATGGCTGCATATACACATATCCCTGAACTAAGTACATTTCTGCAGCTGTTATTATGCTTAAATGAAAACCAAAGGAGGCAGTGGTATTTTATATCCCATTTCGTTTTATTGTAAATAGGAAAATTGCAGTAGCCAAGACGAGCTGACTGAAGTTATCAAGTACGCTGCTGTTTATAGATTTACCGGACTTGCGTCGTCGCGGACATCACACTCCCGAGTCGAATGCACAAAGTCTGAACTAACTACCGAGGATGCACGTCCAAAATCAGCGTACTTAAAAAACAAAAAAACAAATCAGCAGTACTTTGTATTGAGAAACGCGCGCAGACCTACGTCACCAGTCTATTTGCCTAATCTACCCGGTACTTTACACCGCGGTGGAAACGCAGAAAGCAACAGGTCTGGGGGGAAAAAAGTTCCTGGGAAAAAAAGTTCCTGGTAAAAATGTTCCGGGTAATTTCGGTGGAAACGCGGCATATTTTTCACATTATCACATATAATTCAGACAGCAAGCTCATTACTCAGAAAAAATATAATTTCCTAGCTGTAGCCCTGTAGATTCAGTAGCATTGCAGAAAACAGAAAAGGACCCTGTCCAAATTGGCCTCATTTAAAGTGATAGTTCATCCAAAAATGAACATTTTCTACATATTTACTCACCCTCAGGCCATCCAAGATGTTAATGAGTTTGTTTCTTCATCACAACAGGTTTGAGAAATGTAGCATTCCATCACTTGCTCACTAGTGGATCCTCTTCAGTGAATGGGTGCCGTCAGAGTGAGAGTCCAAACAGCTGATAAAAACATCACAATAATCTACAAGTAATCCACACAAATCCAGTCTTTCAATTAATGTCTTGCGAAGTGAAAAACCTCATCAAGACATTTATTTTTTTACTTTAAATTGTCATTTCCTAATTAACAAGTCCTCTATCCATGATATTGCTTTCTCCAGTGAAAAATGCATCATGTCTGAATCAGGAGAGAAATATGCACAGGTCGAGGACCATCTACAAGCCAAAATAATCCTAAATAGTTCTAAGCAAATAGTTTTTATCAGCTGTTTGGATTCTCATTTTGACGGCACCCATTCACTACATTAGTTAGGAAGTGATGTAATGCTAAATTTGTCCAAGATTAGTTCCAATAAAGAAAACAAACTTCTACATGTTGGATGGGCTGAGAGTCTGGAAGTAAGTGAATATTCAGCAAATATAATTTTTTAAGCGTGTCTGTGAAGTACATGAGAATGTAATATTTCTCATTTTCTATTTTATTTCTGAAGGTTGTCATGATTCACTTTTAACCCATTTGTGATTGCTACATAGACAAATACATTAACTCTATTTAACAACAGAGAAATATTACAGAATTATTCAACTGAAGCCAAGACAAGGAATATAAGGATGTGAAATTGTCACATTCAAGTTTACAACAGACACTAAAAGAAAAGTATCAAATACTTGAGGTTAAACCAAGAGCATTTATTACCACAGGCGACTCTAGGATTTCAGTCTTAGGGAGGCTCAGCCTTTAATCTGAGCATGAGCTGATGTGACCCAAAGGAATATTTAGCTTCAAGTGCGAGGGGTCAAATCTTGCTCCAGTGATCATTTTTCAAATAAATAAACAAATTAAAATAGCATCTGTTTGTCAGTAGATGTAAATCAGTAATCATGGCCTGTTTTGGCTGCATTAATGTTGTGATTTCACTGGAGTGAGATGGATGAGAAACTTTAAAGTCTTTTAATAATGCAATATCCTCACATAGCTTACTGCAGACACTGTTTTCAGCAGACGTCAAGACAGATCAAATCATCTTTTTTATTTTTTAAGCAGGACTGGCAGCTGAAGTCCTAAATAGAGTCAAACAATGTTTGTTACCACTTCTTTTGTCGTGAAATGTGAGGGAATACACATCTTGTTTATGAGACTGAGATTAGCGAATGTCCGATTAGCTCATCTGCTCTTCACCGGTTCTGACAATAATTGAGCGATGGGCAATTTCAAGATAACAGTATTGAAGTGATGGAGCAGATATCCGACATATCTCATCTCTATCCCCAGGGCTTTTGTGGCCATTTTCTAATTTTCTCAAAGACTACAGGCTTTTGCCAAAAACATCACGGTCTGCAGGCAAATGCTTTGAGCTCCACAGACTGTAAAAGCACTCAGAAATGACAGCAATGATCAACCATGCATGACAATAATTGTGTGACTTGAGTCCTTTTTTTCTTCAAAATAAGTAATTCTGATTGAAAATTGGTAACAAAATCAAATCAAAAAAGCTAACAAAATACAGAAAGAAATAATTATCATATAAAATAAAGATAAAATAAAAAAGTCAAATTAAAATATTATGTATTTTATTGACATTGCTGTCATTTTTGAGTGCTGTGACAATTTCAGTCATTTGTGACAATAAGTGTGACTTGATGTTTTTCTTCAAAATATTTCATATTGATTGAAAACAATAAAATCAAATAACAAAATATGATAAAGATTATATGAAATTAGGTAAAAAATATAGACACTATTATAATAATAAAAATACATATGATTCAATAATAAAATAAAATAATTGTAAAAATCACATAAAATAATATATATTTTTTTAAATAAGACAAAAATTGTACGTGCTTTAAAAGTAAATTGAGGCAAAGTTAATAAACTCCCCAAAAAATCATCTCCATGCTTACATTAAAAAAGCCTTTTCCATAAAACAGTACAGCATGCAGCAAATATTTCAGTATATATCATTTCAAATCTCTTTTTAAGAACAGACCGTCAATCATTGATGATTAAATAGTGAAATGTCATACATGACTGAGGCCTTGCATGTGTCTCAGAAGGGTCCAAAACCCACATGCATGAGCTCACTTCACCAACAGTACCACAGAACTACAAATTTGCATTTAGATAGAAACCAATTTGCTTTTCTCTAAGGCAATTGTATTTAGGATGAAATATGTAGAGTTTATTTTTTATTTTTGGTCTATGTAACATTGACCCAAGGGGAATTACCTGGCCGAGAGTTGAATTGAATTTGCTTTATAGCTCCTGTAAGAAGCTCTCTTTCATTATGGAGGAGAAAGAGTGACAAGGACAAAAAGAAAATGATGTTAAGCTCATATACACTTTACTGTCCTTCACATGTACCTGCTTTGCCTTCAGAAATATATAAATAAAAGCAGGCTGCCAGCTGCAAAGCATCCACACAATAAATGCTCAGAGTGATGGATGATGTTTGAAAAGTTATGATTGGTCAGTCCAGTCCTCTAGGAAGCAGATATCCTCTTAAACTCAGACTATAAAGGAGCTTGTGTGTTTGTACAATCAGCATTCACTGCAACCAGTGAAAGGATTCATGCTGTATTTGTTGATCTCTACTGTTCTTCTCAAGGACAGGGATGCGATGAGGACGAACAGGGGAGCAAAACAACAAGTGAACTATTTATCTGCTGAGGCAAACAGAAAAAAAAAGAGGTTGACACAATGGACCTCGGCCTCTGTTACAAAAGTATCCTGTTGTGTTGCACTGCTGGGAAATAAAAGACATTGTTTTGAGACCGAGTGTGAAAAATGTATGCCCTGTACTTTTTCAGGGACGTTTTCTATTCAACAGACATTTCATGAAAAAAGTCATTCAGGGTTGACTTTCTGTTCTTGAAAAGATTAGAAATACATTCCAGAGAAGTATTTTACTTTAAAATGATTTTATCTATAAAAAGGTTTAATATACATACATGAATTAATTAACTAATTAAGCCCACTAGTACCATTAAATAAGCACTAAAAACAAGCCAGCTCTAACTTAAGATTTGGACCGAGTTATTCCAGAGCCAGAAACATCAGTTCTACCAACTTCACGAGAGCCAGCAATGATTTTTTTCTTACTTTAGAGAACCTGTGAATTCAGCGTAATTGGGAGGATTGTGGCACTAAAGTCTGTTATTTAAAAAAAAAAGATGACGGGGTGTGTGTGGAGTTGCAAACAACTTCAGATCTAAAAAACAAGATAGTCTGCAGGAAGATAGAGCCAGACAAGACAGGAATTTATCCAAGGTATCTGATACTCACTTCCAAGCAGGCTTATTAATCTACAGAACAAATTGGGAGGTGAGGAAACATATCTATCATGCAGCTTTCTTGGTCTTCAGTCTTCTTGACTAGAATGCATTTTAGAGCTGTGCATGGTCATCACTAAGATTTTAACCATGAGATAAATCAGAGGATTTAAAGGATTTTTTGGCTTTTGACTAAAATGACATTCAATTTAGCCAATGCCATATTCAATCAGCAAATGAGACCAGTTACAGTATCTGTTTGGTTAGCCAAATTCTTCAAAATATCTTCTTTTATATTCAACAACGTATTTTTGGAGGTGAACTATCCCTTTAACTGACTAAAGGGCAAAATAAATAAATAAAAAATGATGAAGAAGAAAATTACATTTTTATAATATAATATAATATATAATATAATAAATATAAGTATTATATTATATTATATTATATTATATTATATTATATTATATTATATTATATTATATTATATTATATTATATTATATTATATTATATTATATTATGTCATGTAATGTAATTTGTTGCAGGGCTGTTGAATGCTTTAATCTGATGGCTGGCAAATGTTCTAAGGTATGCAATTATTTTCAGGGAAACGCACGGCTAAAGTAGCTCCAGACAGGTCTTGACCACATTACATGTCCATTATTTCAAAGGCCCTTACAGCCTACAACAGCAAAATAACCAAAACCCACAATGACACTGACCAGGCAAATAATACAGTAAACAATAAGAGAAATATGAAAAAAATGGTTTTGACACTAAATTACATTTTATTGTGTACAAAAAACACATACTCTCTTTCTCCCGCTATCTTTCCCTTACAAAAGCACAAACGTACAGTATACACACACACACACACACACACATACATGCAGACAGAAACATTTTTATTTTCAGTTACTTGCATGTTGTAGTATTTTATTTGTCTAATCACTCACAGTAATTCTTCAGACTTACTTCAAGCTCTGATTTCCAAAAGTCTTAGATTCAAATGATGCTTAACTCCAGTGGATGTCTTGTCAGATCAATAGACTTTATTTTACAACAAAGACTTACCAGCAAACTCCACCTTAACAACTGAGGGAAAAAGCTTCGAAGTCAATTTGACAAAAGTGGTCTCTGTCTGTTAATCTATTCTGACAGACTCTTTGAAAGAGTGAAGTAAAACGCGACACACTTTATTTACGGGCGTTACTCTGGGCTTCTCAGTTGCTCTTGTAGAAAAGAAAGAATGTTTAAAGATTTATAATTGTATTGCTTTTGCATCTCCGGGCATCTCTTAATCAGGTCTACACTCCGTGCTAACTCTTAAGTCCCAATCAAACATAATTTTCCCTCAAATGACTCAAGTCCAGATCAATAAGATCAGACTCAAATGATTAAATCTTTACATATGATAACATAGATTTCATTTTAAACAGCATATATATATATACTGTTTAAAAAATGAAATCTATGTTATCATATGTAATGATTACATCTTTACATATCATAAAAAACTAAAGTGGCTTCTGCATCTATATGGTGGTGGATTTCAGGAGACAGAGCAGAGAACACACACCCATCACCATCGACAGGACCACCTGTGAGCGGGTAAAGCAGCTTCAAGTTCCTCGGCCTTAACATCAGCGAGGATCTCACCTGGTCCATACACACTGACCGCAGTGCTGAAGAAGCACATCAATGCCTCATCTTCCTGAGTCAGCTGAGGAAGTTTTGGAATGAGCCCCAGCATCCTCGGAACATTCTACACTTTGCACTATAGAGAGCATCCTGACGGGCTGCATCACTGCTCTGGTTTTGGAAACAGCACCGCTGGCAACCGTAAAGCTCTGAAAAGGGTCGTGCGAACTGCCAGCCACATTATCGAAGTGAGCTTTCCTCCCTCCAGGACCATCTACACCAGGCGGTGTATAAGGAAAGCCCGGAGGATCATCAGTGACTCCAGCCACCCATCCCCACGGACTGATCTATCTGCTGCCCTCAGGAAGACGTCTCCGCAGCATCCGATCATGGCACCAGCCGACTGAGGGACTGCTTTTTCCCTCAGGCTATCAGACTAAAAAAACAGCACCCTCCCACAATATGGTATGCCACACTTGCACTTTAACTCCAACAGGTTCAACACTGGACTACAACATACACACTGCTTTTAATACAATACCCTACCCATTTCCACTGGATACCATCCAATGCACATCCATGGCATTTTCTGTATCCATTTCACATACACTCTGTTGCACCTTAGCATATTTTTTATGCTTATATATGTTTACCATAATGTGAAACGTGTACATTCTGTGTATAGTGTATATGTTTAGTGCAACTGTATGTATGTACATACTGCGTATAATGTTTAGTGTCAACTGTAAGTATGTCTAATAGTACACTGTGTGTACTGACTATATGTATGTGCATATTGCACATTTTCACCTGTTGAAGTCTGTATGGTTATATGTTAATTGTTTTCTCCAATTTCTGGAGCAAGCTGAAAATAATTTCACTACCAAGGCAATGTGCTGTGGTGATGTGACAATAAAAGTGACTTGACTTAACTTGACTTGGATCATGTGACGCTGAAGACTGAGTAACAAAAAGTAGCTTAGACCACA